>NW_028319520.1:0-259795 GCF_062004578.1 Staurois parvus | reverse complement strand
TAAGATGCTTCTGAAAAGTGTGTGGCAGACTTATGTCCGCACACACGACAATTTCCCTTCATATTAAAAACTTCACAAAAATAAACCAGGGAGTCAAAATACACGAGGCAGTCTCGGTGACATGTAGAGTTGCACTCACGACAGTTGGTTGAGTATTCATTCTCGGACTCTATCTTTTTTTTTACGGTTTCTGTCACCTCAAATTGAAAATGCTCGTTCTTTTCAATATCCGTCTTGTGTGCATGCAGATTTTTTTCGGTTTCTTCCAGTTCATGCTGTTTAAACATTGCCTCCTCAATTTTTTGGACAAGTCCATCCAAAACTACCTCCAAAGCATGTCTTTCTGCTAAAACTTTCTTTGTTAAGTTTAAATTTTTACTGGCTATTCCAGGCAAAAAGTGTAAAAGAAATTCCTTAATGCTTGCCATTCCCATCATCCACTGTATTTCATAAACTTTGCACGCATAGTCATCCACTTTTTCGGAGTGGTTATTAGCGTACACCATGCTGTTGTTGACCTTGAAATACACAGGTTTTCCATCTTTAGATTTGGCACAGGGAACGTCAGCTTCCACAATTGCCGAGAGGACGTTTGGTTCCTGGACTTCGGCAAAGGTTGTGAAGAAGACTATATTATCCTTGATGTCATTACCAAATATAGACAAAACATTGTCATAGATGTACGCCTGTGTTGGAGTTAACCGAGCCAAAGTAGACTGGACCACAAAGCAAATGGCATCAATTTCCGTAAATTTGCATTTGGAAAAAAATTCTCTTATCTTCTGCATGATTTTCTCATCGTAGCTTATCCCTCTGGTGTCTCCAAACCCCGGAGTGTCAATGATGGTTATGGAGTACGGGATTTGGAAGTTATCTTCGTGGTTGATCTGGTAGATGGTGACACTGGTTGTTTGGCTGTGAGCTTGAGTCCTCTCACTACTCTCCTCAATTAGTTGGAGGCGATGGTCATCCTTCCAATCCACACCAAAGATACAGTTGACCATAGTGTTAATCAAGGTTGTTTTACCAGATCCGGTTTCACCAACCATCATGATCACTTTGTTTTTCTTATCGGCCTTTGGTGTTCCATATTCCCATATCTTCTGGTGCTGCACACGCTGCATGTTCATCTTGTAAATGGTCAGGAATCCAGCCTTGCTTTTGCTGCTCAAGTACTTGTTTAGTTTCAGTTGTAGAGACTTTTTACAATCTTCTACCATAGAAAGAACTCCTTGTTTACCTATAAAATCAAGAAACAATTATTGACAACTTCTTTATACGGTAAAAATAAGAAGTCACCAAACACTGAAAATTATACAAAGGAGAACAACCCAACAGGTTATGGTGAGGTGGGCTAAAATGAACCAAACCCCACCCTCCCATTTAATTTGTGAGAAACACAGTAGAGCCTTCTAATACCTGTCATTGGCTCCCACTACCATTCCCCTTTCAAACTAGAACCAGTATAATCACCGTTAGGGTAAGCCAAAGGGGGGGGGGGCAAAAAGGGTGGATTCAGAGAGAAATGTAAGGACTAAGTAGGGGTAATTGGGGAACAAACAAAACTAAGTTCAAAAGGTGGGGTATCAAACACTGGGATGCCAATGATAGGTGAATATGGTGGGATTCAGGGTTGGATCTAGCTGGTCTTATATGGGGGTGCAGTAAAAAATGTTAGGGGACAGAGGATAGGAGGTCAGCAGGGCAGCATGCAAAAACAGGAATCAGTAGCAGAGTGTACTGGGGGTCAGCAGGGCAGAGGACAGGAATTATCAGAGCAATGGGCAGAGATCAGCAGTTGTAGGGCAGTGTACAGGGGGTCAGCAGGGCAGAGGAAAGGAATTATCAGAGCAAAGGGCAGAGATCAGCAGTTGTAGGGCAGAGGATGGGCAGTCAGCAAAGCAGAGGACAGGGGTCAGTATGGTAGTGTATTGCTGGGTTCAGCAGTTTGTAGGCCAGTGTACAGGGGGTCAGCAGGGCAGAGGACAGGAATTATCAGAGCAAAGGGCAGAGATCAGAAGTTGTAGGGCAGTGTACAGGGGGTCAGTAGGGCAGAGGATGGGCAGTCAGCAAAGCGGAGGACAGGGGTCAGTATGGTAGTGTATTGCTGGGTTCAGCAGTTTGTAGGTCAGTGTACAGGGGGTCAGCAGGGCAGAGCACAGGAATTATCAGAGCAAAGGGCAGAGATCAGCAGTTGTAGGGCAGTGTACAGGGGGTCAGCAGGGCAGAGGACGGGCAGTCAGCAGAGAGGACGACAAGGGTCAGTATGGTAGTGTATTGCAGATTTCAACAGTTTGTACAGGGGGTCAGCAGGGCAGAGGACAGGAATTATCAGAGCAAAGGGCAGAGATCAGCAGTTGTAGGGCAGTGTACAGGGGGTCAGCAGGGCAGAGGAAAGGAATTATCAGAGCAAAGGGCAGAGTTCAGCAGTTGTAGGGCAGTGTACAGGGGGTCAGCAGGGCAGTGGATGGGCAGTCAGAAGGGGAGTGGAGAGGGGTCAGTGTGGCAGTGTACGTGGGGTCAGCAGGGCAGTGGATGGGCAGTCAGAAGGGGAGTGGACAGGGGTCAGTATGGCAGTGTACGTGGGGTCAGCAGGGCAGAGGACGGTTAGTCAGAAGTGGAGTGGAGGGGTGTCAGTATGGCAGTGTACGCGGGGTCAGCAGGGCAGAGGACATATATGTTTTTAAAGGCAAACTTAGCCTCTAAACTATATAAACAATATACTGCATAAACAATGACAATATTAACAATATTCATAACAAGTAATCTTACTGGCTTTACAATTAAAAAGTCAAAGCAGGATGACAGAATGTGAGCCAGACTGGGATGATGAAAGACATGGGGCACCCTGGGAAAGAACAGAGAAATAAATTCTGTGGCTGGTCAGCGGGAGGGTCTGAAGGGGATGCTGTATACACTGCACACATATACCACAGTCCTCGCACTCACAAAATAACAAATACTGTGCCACAACCGACAGTCTCAAAGTCACAAACCTCAGGACAAAGGAACATTTTTTTTAATTAAATGTTTCCATTTCATATGTTTTTATGCACACAAAAAGGATATTTTTATTCTTTGGCGGCCATACATGGATCACAATTCCTCTGCCTCAGTGGGGGGATCATTGGAGACCGGTTGAATTCTGATCCATGTACAGAAGTCTACCGATCGACTTCTGTACAATCAGCCTCTAGGAAAATTTCTGCACGATCAGCACCACCGACTATAACTAGCAGCACCGATCAGTGCATTCTGGCGGCATTGAAGTCTTTTCACTTTCAGAACACATTACATCAGCGGGAGTGATTTCCCCGTCCACATCAAATTTGTGGATGAGAGAATCAAGTCTTTTTTTTTTTTTTTTGTTCATCCCACTGTTGAACAAAAATAAAATTGACTAATGTATTGTGATGACTTTTGGACTGTTTATTAAGTAAAATGATATTATCCCAAATTGGGAATCCTAGCTGACTGTCAGGGGTTACCATTAGAGATGAGCGAAGAAATGAAAAATTCGATTCGACTGATTCGGCGAATTCGTGGACAATATTCGATTCGAGTCGAATAAATTCGCTGTGAATTTAACTTAAAAAAGGGTGTTTCTAGGCTTCAGAGAGACTTAATATTAGTGCAGAACACTGTACCTTTAATTTAAATGCCCTTGGAGTCTGCTGGGGAAGAGAAATAATACTGTCTGTCAGTATGACATGCAGATGAGTGCCGTCGATCTTAGAATCACTGCACACTTCACTCCTTTGGCCAGTCACGGGGCCAAAACCAGTGTTTGGAGCCACAGTGTGGCGGTGGAGGCAGCAGCAATGGGAGGCCATACAGCAACCTATGACAAAATGGAAACCAGCAGGAGCGTGAGGAGACCTGAAAGTGGCACATGGCAGAGTGGGAGCAATGGGAGGCGGTACAGGGACCCAGGTCACACTGTGGGCCCAGCAGCAGCGTGACCAGGCGGTACGGGGGCCCATGGCCGATATGGGGCTTGGTGGCACCTATGGAAGGCCTGTAATCTGCCAGCAACCTATGACAAAATGGACAACCGCAGGAGTGTGAGGAGATTTCAAAGTGGCACATGGCAGAGTGGAAGCAATGGGAGGCCGTACAGGGACCCAGGTCACACTGTGGGACCAGCATCAGCGTGAACAGGCGGTACGGGGGCCCATGGCCGATTTGACCTCATTCATCCCATAGTCCTGCCGACTCACGAATAGCGTGGCCTCCTCAAAGGGCCTGAGCAAGCGCAGGTGTCACACATGAGCTGACAATGGCTGACATCTAAGTTACACAGGGAGTACCTTTATCCGCTTTTAACATCAGGAAATCTGTGATGGCCTTTAGCTGTTCGTAAAGGCGGTCTAACATATGTAGGGTTGAATTACACCTTGTTGCAACGTCACAGCATGAGGAGTCGGTACGGGGGCCCATGGCAGATTACATGTCTGGCAGCAGCAATGGGAGGCCCGTAATCTGCCAGCACCCTATGTCAAAAAATTTAACACACCAGCAGTGTGAAGAGACCTGAAAGTGGCACATGGCAGCAGAGTGTGGCGATGGAGACAGCAGCAATGGGAGGCCGTACAGGGACCCATGAGAGACTCTGGACTTGGCAGCAGCATGAGGAGGCGGTATATAGGGGCCCATGGCAGATTAGGGGCCTGGCAGCAGCTATGTGAGGCCCGTAATCTGCCTGCACCCTATGTCAAAAAATTAAACACACCAGCAGTGTGAAGAGACCTGAAAGTGGCACATGGCAGCAGAGTGTGGCGATGGAGACAGCAGCAATGGGAGGCCGTACAGGGACCCATGAGAGACTCTAGACTTGGCAGCAGCATGAGGAGGCGGTATATAGGGGCCCATGGCAGATTAGGGGCCTGGCAGCAGCTATGTGAGGCCCGTAATCTGCCTGCACCCTATGTCAAAAAATTTAACACACCAGCAGTGTGAAGAGACCTGAAAGTGGCACATGGCAGCAGAGTGTGGCGATGGAGACAGCAGCAATGGGAGGCCGTACAGGGACCCATGAGAGACTCTGGACTTGGCAGCAGCATGAGGAGGCGGTATATAGGGGCCCATGGCAGATTAGGGGCCTGGCAGCAGCTATGTGAGGCCCGTAATCTGCCTGCACCCTATGTCAAAAAATTAAACACACCAGCAGTGTGAAGAGACCTGAAAGTGGCACATGGCAGAGTGTGGCGATGGAGACAGCAGCAATGGGAGGCCGTACAGGGACCCATGACAGACTCTAGACTTGGCAGCAGCATGAGGAGGCGGTATATAGGGGCCCATGGCAGATTAGGGGCCTGGCAGCAGCTATGTGAGGCCCGTAATCTGCCTGCACCCTATGTCAAAAAATTAAACACACCAGCAGTGTGAAGAGACCTGAAAGTGGCACATGGCAGAGTGTGGCGATGGAGACAGCAGCAATGGGAGGCCGTACAGGGACCCATGAGAGACTCTAGACTTGGCAGCAGCTTGAGGAGGCGGTATATAGGGGCCCATGGCAGATTAGGGGCCTGGCAGCAGCTATGTGAGGCCCGTAATCTGCCTGCACCCTATGTCAAAAAATTTAACACACCAGCAGTGTGAAGAGACCTGAAAGTGGCACATGGCAGCAGAGTGTGGCGATGGAGACAGCAGCAATGGGAGGCCGTACAGGGACCCATGACAGACTCTGGACTTGGCAGCAGCATGAGGAGGCGGTATATAGGGGCCCATGGCAGATTAGGGGCCTGGCAGCAGCTATGTGAGGCCCGTAATCTGCCTGCACCCTATGTCAAAAAATTTAACACACCAGCAGTGTGAAGAGACCTGAAAGTGGCACATGGCAGCAGAGTGTGGCGATGGAGACAGCAGCAATGGGAGGCCGTACAGGGACCCATGAGAGACTCTGGACTTGGCAGCAGCATGAGGAGGCGGTATATAGGGGCCCATGGCAGATTAGGGGCCTGGCAGCAGCTATGTGAGGCCCGTAATCTGCCTGCACCCTATGTCAAAAAATTTAACACACCAGCAGTGTGAAGAGACCTGAAAGTGGCACATGGCAGAGTGTGGCGATGGAGACAGCAGCAATGGGAGGCCGTACAGGGACCCATGAGAGACTCTAGACTTGGCAGCAGCATGAGGAGGCGGTATATAGGGGCCCATGGCAGATTAGGGGCCTGGCAGCAGCTATGTGAGGCCCGTAATCTGCCTGCACCCTATGTCAAAAAATTTAACACACCAGCAGTGTGAAGAGACCTGAAAGTGGCACATGGCAGCAGAGTGTGGCGATGGAGACAGCAGCAATGGGAGGCCGTACAGGGACCCATGAGAGACTCTGGACTTGGCAGCAGCATGAGGAGGCGGTATATAGGGGCCCATGGCAGATTAGGGGCCTGGCAGCAGCTATGTGAGGCCCGTAATCTGCCTGCACCCTATGTCAAAAAATTTAACACACCAGCAGTGTGAAGAGACCTGAAAGTGGCACATGGCAGCAGAGTGTGGCGATGGAGACAGCAGCAATGGGAGGCCGTACAGGGACCCATGACAGACTCTAGACTTGGCAGCAGCATGAGGAGGCGGTATATAGGGGCCCATGGCAGATTAGGGGCCTGGCAGCAGCTATGTGAGGCCCGTAATCTGCCTGCACCCTATGTCAAAAAATTAAACACACCAGCAGTGTGAAGAGACCTGAAAGTGGCACATGGCAGCAGAGTGTGGCGATGGAGACAGCAGCAATGGGAGGCCGTACAGGGACCCATGAGAGACTCTGGACTTGGCAGCAGCATGAGGAGGCGGTATATAGGGGCCCATGGCAGATTAGGGGCCTGGCAGCAGCTATGTGAGGCCCGTAATCTGCCTGCACCCTATGTCAAAAAATTAAACACACCAGCAGTGTGAAGAGACCTGAAAGTGGCACATGGCAGCAGAGTGTGGCGATGGAGACAGCAGCAATGGGAGGCCGTACAGGGACCCATGACAGACTCTAGACTTGGCAGCAGCATGAGGAGGCGGTATATAGGGGCCCATGGCAGATTAGGGGCCTGGCAGCAGCTATGTGAGGCCCGTAATCTGCCTGCACCCTATGTCAAAAAATTAAACACACCAGCAGTGTGAAGAGACCTGAAAGTGGCACATGGCAGAGTGTGGCGATGGAGACAGCAGCAATGGGAGGCCGTACAGGGACCCATGACAGACTCTAGACTTGGCAGCAGCATGAGGAGGCGGTATATAGGGGCCCATGGCAGATTAGGGGCCTGGCAGCAGCTATGTGAGGCCCGTAATCTGCCTGCACCCTATGTCAAAAAATTAAACACACCAGCAGTGTGAAGAGACCTGAAAGTGGCACATGGCAGCAGAGTGTGGCGATGGAGACAGCAGCAATGGGAGGCCGTACAGGGACCCATGAGAGACTCTGGACTTGGCAGCAGCATGAGGAGGCGGTATATAGGGGCCCATGGCAGATTAGGGGCCTGGCAGCAGCTATGTGAGGCCCGTAATCTGCCTGCACCCTATGTCAAAAAATTAAACACACCAGCAGTGTGAAGAGACCTGAAAGTGGCACATGGCAGAGTGTGGCGATGGAGACAGCAGCAATGGGAGGCCGTACAGGGACCCATGACAGACTCTAGACTTGGCAGCAGCATGAGGAGGCGGTATATAGGGGCCCATGGCAGATTAGGGGCCTGGCAGCAGCTATGTGAGGCCCGTAATCTGCCTGCACCCTATGTCAAAAAATTTAACACACCAGCAGTGTGAAGAGACCTGAAAGTGGCACATGGCAGCAGAGTGTGGCGATGGAGACAGCAGCAATGGGAGGCCGTACAGGGACCCATGAGAGACTCTGGACTTGGCAGCAGCATGAGGAGGCGGTATATAGGGGCCCATGGCAGATTAGGGGCCTGGCAGCAGCTATGTGAGGCCCGTAATCTGCCTGCACCCTATGTCAAAAAATTTAACACACCAGCAGTGTGAAGAGACCTGAAAGTGGCACATGGCAGCAGAGTGTGGCGATGGAGACAGCAGCAATGGGAGGCCGTACAGGGACCCATGAGAGACTCTGGACTTGGCAGCAGCATGAGGAGGCGGTATATAGGGGCCCATGGCAGATTAGGGGCCTGGCAGCAGCTATAGGAGGCCCATAATCTGCCAGCACCCTATGTCAAAAAATTCAACACACCAGCAGTGTGAGGAGACCTGAAAGTGGCACATGGCATGAGACACTGTGGACCTGGCAGCAGCATGAGGAGGCGGTATATAGGGGCCCATGGCAGATTAGGGGCCTGGCAGCAGCTATGGGAGGCCCATAATCTGCCAGCACCCTATGTCAAAAAATTCTACACACCAGCAGTGTGTGAGGAGACCTGAAAGTGGCACATGGCAGAGTGTGGCGATGGAGACAGCAGCAATGGGAGGCCGTACAGGGACCCATGAGAGACTCTGGACCTGGCAGCAGCATGAGGAAGCGGTATATAGGGGCCTATGGCAGATTAGGGGCCTGGCAGCAGCTATAGGAGGCCCATAATCTGCCAGCACCCTATGTCAAAAAATTCAACACACCAGCAGTGTGTGAGGAGACCTCAAAGTGGCACATGTTTGAGGCATGATTCATGGCGGATTTAGTCAGTTGTGTCAGGAACTGGTGGTTTGAAATCCAGACTAATCCACGCCTGATTCATTTTCACAAACGTGAGTCTCTCCACACTTTGGGTGGACAGTCGTGTCCTCCGCGGAGTTACAATACCTCCTGCCGCACTAAACACGCGCTCCGATGCCACGCTACTGGCCGGGCATGACAGCCTTTCAAGGGCAAATTCAGCTAGTTGGGGCCAAAGGTCAAGTTTCGTTGCCCAGTAGTCAAGGGGATTGTCTACCTCGGTTGGCAGGGTGCTGTCCAAGTAGGCCCAAGCCTGTTGTTTGAGCTCCTGCTCCAGGTCCACCTGATGCTGCTGCTGCTGCTGCGGCTGGTTAGTAGTTTCCTCACTGCGCTGGTGAAGAAAGCTACTCATCATCGACTGCAGACTGAGGCAGCCACTGCTGGTGGAGCTGCCACTGCTCCTACCACCCCACCCCTCCCCTGCTGCCATGCCAGCGGAACGCGAGCGCACAGGGCCCACAGTGTCTGAGGATGGACGTTGGCGCACAAAGGCAGAGACCAACTGACTACATAGGTGGTTTTTATAGTACGTAATTTTGGCCTCCCTCTCAGCAGGTGTGAAAAAGGCCACCATTTTGGACCGGTAGCGAGGGTCCAACAAGGTGGACAGCCAAAAGTCATCCCTCTGTCTGATGGTTATTATTCGGCTGTCGCTACGCAAGCAACCGAGCATGCTATGGGCCATTTGTGCCAAGGAATGCGAGGGACTCCCTGCCTCCATCTCCACAGCATACTGCCACGGTGCGTCTGGGTCCTCTGTCTCCTCCTCCTCCTCCTCTACCAGATGCTCCTGCTCCTCCACTCCTGTCCGCTGAGTGGAAAAACCACCCATTTCACTCAATAATTCCTGAGCACAAATGTCCTCCTCTACCTCCTCCTCTTCTTCCTGTCCTGCCCCCACAGGGGTCATGTGGCGTTGAGATCTGTGCGCCACGTCTACTGCACCCTGACCAGCCATTGTTAACAGCATTTGTTCCAGGACGTGCAACAGAGGAATGACGTCGTTCATCCCATAGTCCTGCCGACTCACGAATAGCGTGGCCTCCTCAAAGGGCCTGAGCAAGCGGCAGGTGTCACGCATGAGCTGCCAATGGCTGACATCTAAGTTACACAGGGGAGTACCTTTATCCGCTTGTAACATCAGGAAATCGGTGATGGCCTTTCGCTGCTCGTAAAGGCGGTCTAACATGTGTAGGGTTGAATTCCACCTTGTTGCAACGTCGCAGATCAGGCGATGCTGTGGAATTCCGTTCTGCCGCTGCAGCTCAATGAGGGTGTTCTTTGCGGTGTAGGAATGGCTGAAATGCATGCACAGTTTACGTGACATTTTAAGGATGTCTTGCAGTGGGATGGTGGATTTTAGGAACCGCTTGACAACCAGATTGAACACGTGAGCCATGCATGGCGCATGGCACAACCTTCCTTGACGCAGAGCAGACACCATGTTCTTTCCGTTGTCAGTCAACATGGTTCCGATTTTTAGTTTGCGCGGAGACAGCCATCTGTCGATTTCTCTGTTCATTACACTCAGCAGTTCCTCCCCTGTGTGACTACGTTCGCCAAGGCATACCAGGTGCAGCACAGCGTGACACCGTTGCGCCCTGCACATGTGATATGCCGGTCGGGTAATGGGACTTGGCACGGGGGTGGCGGCTGAGGACACGGCGGAAAAAGAGGTGGTAGAGGCGGACATGCTTGCTGGACCAAGGACGTGCAAACGTGGAGGCAAAAGCGTCGTGACCTGTCCAAGTTGCTGGTGCGGCTGTGCCGGCACCACGTTCACCCAGTGGGCCGTAAATGACATGTACTGTCCCTGACCGTAGTTACAGCTCCACACGTCGGCGCTGCCGTGCACTTTGGCAGAGACCGACATGCTCAAAGACTGGCCCACCATCTCTTCTACATGTGAATGCAGGGCTGGCACTGCCTTTTGGGCAAAGAAATGACGGCTTGGCACTCTCCACCGCGGCGCGGCACAAGCCATCATTTCTCGGAAAGGTGCTGAGTCCACCAGTTGGAAAGGGAGGGACTGCAGCACCAGCAACTTGGACAGGAGGACGTTCAGCTTTTGCACCGTCGGGTGCGTGCTCGCAAACTGTTGTCTCTTGGATACGGATTCCAAGAAAGACTGTTGACGGAATCCGAGAAGAGGAGTAGCAGGAGAAGGAGCATCTGAACGAGCGGAAGATGCCAATGAGCGACAACTCCCCTCAGCAGAGGTGTTGGAGCCTTGACTGGCTGATAGAGGGCGATTGACGACGTCGGGTGACGGAGCAAGTAACGGAGCGGGTGATGGAGCGGGGGCTGGGGCAGGCAGAACCGCCGTATGTTTATCACGGTTTTCCCAGGCCACCGAATGGTGACGCTGCATATGCTGACGCAACGCTGTAGTCCCAACATGGGCCCCCTGGCCACGCTTGCATTTCTGGCCACATAGTCGACATACGGCTACGTTTACTTCCTCGGGCGGCTTGAGGAAAAATTGCCACACCACCGAGTAGGAAACTTTGCCCCCGCTACTCTTCACTGGCTGACTGCTACTTCCTCCGTGCGCACCGGCACCACTACTGGCCGTGGTGGTAGGCTGCAGTGGAGCTGGTGCTCTACTCCGTGGACGTTTGGCTCCACTGACACTGATGCGACCCTGCTGCTGTCTCCTGGGCAACCCACCGACTGTTTTGCTCGCTGCCAAGCTGCCACCCTCTTCTCCTGATGATGCGGAAGAAATTGCCTGATGACGACGAGGCTGCCAAGTGCGATCAACCTCCTCATCATCAAGTAGGGTCTCCGCCTCACTACTAGCCCCCTCGGCTGCGTCTGGGTCAGGAGACAGACCTGTCTCTAGACCGGCTACCGAGCCACTCTCCTCGCCAGTACTTGTTCGCTTGGCTGCTGAAAAGGCCGATGTCTCCCCCCGTTCCTGACCGCCCTCTGTTAGCTCTTCCTCACTGTACAGTGGGGCTGAGCCCACAGCATGCGATACTTCGCTTGGTGAAGGAACAGCAAAGGACAGGGGCAGGTAGAGGACACGTGATTTCAGTGGGCTTGGTCCCGGGCCATGCCAACTAACGGTTGTGTCTGACGTACCCACCGACCGTTGGCTGTAGGTGTCAGAGGTGACCTGGGAAGAGGAAGACGACCGAGCCAACCAATCAATGACGGCAGGGTTGTCGGTGGAGACACGACCGCTGGATGACACCGGGAGCACTGGCCTCTGGCTGCGAATACTGCTGCCTCGACCCCTTCCTCTGCTGCCACGTCTGCTCGCTCCTAAAACATTGCCTCCTCTGCCACTCCTCTGCATGTTGTCTGACATACTATTTAATTCAACGATTAGGTGTCCCTGAGTAACAATTCTCTGGCACTCAGTAACAATTCTGTCTGTCCCTGAGTATGAATTCTGTGGCCCTGAGTAACAATTCTGTGTCTGTGCGAGTAACAATTCTGTGTCTGTGCGAGTAACAATTCTGTGTCTGTGCAAGTAACAATTTTGTGTCTGTGCGAGTAACAATTCTCTGGCACTCAGTAACAATTCTGTCTGTCCCTGAGTAACAATTCTCTGGCACTCAGTAACAATTCTGTCTGTCCCTGAGTAACAATTCTCTGGCACTCAGTAACAATTCTGTCTGTCCCTGAGTATGAATTCTGTGGCCCTGAGTAACAATTCTGTGTCTGTGCGAGTAACAATTCTGTGTCTGTGCAAGTAACAATTTTGTGTCTGTGCGAGTAACAATTCTCTGGCACTCAGTAACAATTCTGTCTGTCCCTGAGTAACAATTCTCTGGCACTCAGTAACAATTCTGTCTGTCCCTGAGTAACAATTCTCTGGCACTCAGTAACAATTCTGTCTGTCCCTGAGTAACAATTCTCTGGCACTCAGTAACAATTCTGTGTCTGTGCGAGTAACAATTCTGTGTCTGTGCAAGTAACAATTTTGTGTCTGTGCGAGTAACAATTCTCTGGCACTCAGTAACAATTCTGTCTGTCCCTGAGTAACAATTCTCTGGCACTCAGTAACAATTCTGTCTGTCCCTGAGTAACAATTCTCTGGCACTCAGTAACAATTCTGTCTGTCCCTGAGTATGAATTCTGTGGCCCTGAGTAACAATTCTGTGTCTGTGCGAGTAACAATTCTGTGTCTGTGCAAGTAACAATTTTGTGTCTGTGCGAGTAACAATTCTCTGGCACTCAGTAACAATTCTGTCTGTCCCTGAGTAACAATTCTCTGGCACTCAGTAACAATTCTGTCTGTCCCTGAGTAACAATTCTCTGGCACTCAGTAACAATTCTGTCTGTCCCTGAGTAACAATTCTCTGGCACTCAGTAACAATTCTGTCTGTCCCTGAGTAACAATTCTCTGGCACTCAGTAACAATTCTGTCTGTCCCTGAGTATGAATTCTGTGGCCCTGAGTAACAATTCTGTGTCTGTGCGAGTAACAATTCTGTGTCTGTGCAAGTAACAATTTTGTGTCTGTGCGAGTAACAATTCTCTGGCACTCAGTAACAATTCTGTCTGTCCCTGAGTAACAATTCTCTGGCACTCAGTAACAATTCTGTCTGTCCCTAAGTAACAATTCTCTGGCACTCAGTAACAATTCTGTCTGTCCCTGAGTATGAATTCTGTGGCCCTGAGTAACAATTCTGTGTCTGTGCGAGTAACAATTCTGTGTCTGTGCAAGTAACAATTTTGTGTCTGTGCGAGTAACAATTCTCTGGCACTCAGTAACAATTCTGTCTGTCCCTGAGTAACAATTCTCTGGCACTCAGTAACAATTCTGTCTGTCCCTGAGTAACAATTCTCTGGCACTCAGTAACAATTCTGTCTATCCCTGAGTATGAATTCTGTGGCCCTGAGTAACAATTCTGTGTCTGTGCGAGTAACAATTCTGTGTCTGTGCAAGTAACAATTTTGTGTCTGTGCGAGTAACAATTCTCTGGCACTCAGTAACAATTCTGTCTGTCCCTGAGTAACAATTCTCTGGCACTCAGTAACAATTCTGTCTGTCCCTGAGTAACAATTCTCTGGCACTCAGTAACAATTCTGTCTGTCCCTGAGTAACAATTCTCTGGCACTCAGTAACAATTCTGTCTGTCCCTGAGTAACAATTCTCTGGCACTCAGTAACAATTCTGTCTGTCCCTGAGTATGAATTCTGTGGCCCTGAGTAACAATTCTGTGTCTGTGCGAGTAACAATTCTGTGTCTGTGCAAGTAACAATTTTGTGTCTGTGCGAGTAACAATTCTCTGGCACTCAGTAACAATTCTGTCTGTCCCTGAGTAACAATTCTCTGGCACTCAGTAACAATTCTGTCTGTCCCTGAGTAACAAGTCTCTGGCACTCAGTAACAATTCTGTCTGTCCCTGAGTATGAATTCTGTGGCCCTGAGTAACAATTCTGTGTCTGTGCGAGTAACAATTCTGTGTCTGTGCAAGTAACAATTTTGTGTCTGTGCGAGTAACAATTCTCTGGCACTCAGTAACAATTCTGTCTGTCCCTGAGTAACAATTCTCTGGCACTCAGTAACAATTCTGTCTGTCCCTGAGTAACAATTCTCTGGCACTCAGTAACAATTCTGTCTGTCCCTGAGTAACAATTCTCTGGCACTCAGTAACAATTCTGTCTGTCCCTGAGTAACAATTCTCTGGCACTCAGTAACAATTCTGTCTGTCCCTGAGTAACAATTCTGTCTGTCCCTGAGAATGAATTCTGTGGCCCTGAGTAAGAATTCTCTGGCACTCAGTAACAATTCTGTCTGTCCCTGAGTAACAATTCTCTGGCACTCAGTAACAATTCTGTCTGTCCCTGAGTAAAAATTCTGTGGCCCTAATAACGTTTCTGTGGCCCTAAGTAACAATTCTCTGGCACTGAGTAACAATTCTGTCTGTCCCTGAGTATGAATTCTGTGGCCCTAACTAGCGTTTCTTTGTCCCTAAATAACGATTCTGTGGCCCTCATTAACAAGTCTGTGTCCCTGAGTAATGGTTCTCTGTCCCTAAGTAACTTCTCTCTGTCCCCAATTCTCGTTTCTGTGGCCCTAACTCTGTCCCTGTCCCTAGTACAGAGCGGTCTGCCTCTGTTCAATGACTGCAGGCAAATGAAGATTTCCAAAATGGCCGCTATATATACCTCGACCATTACACAGTGCTGGCTGGCTGGCTGCTGATTGGCTGATGCGATCACATGTCGTTGAGGAATGCATTATGGGGCAGCGCGCCTTGTCTGCGCGCCTTCCCCGACATCCCCGCTCCGTCGCCGCACATGTCAGCCGCCATTTTCGGAAAAATTTCGATTCGCGCGTCCGAATTAGGCTGTTTTTCGGATTCGGCACGAATCGAAATTTTTCCGATATTCGACTCGAATTCCACTTCGGATACTTCGATTCGCTCATCTCTAGTTACCATCCTTGGTTGATTTCAAGTGACCTTCTAGGAAGTTACAAAAAACAATGAGTGGAAGAAACTTGTTTACCCCCTTCCTGTCCGGACACTTCCCCCCCCTTCCAGTCCAGACACTTCCCCCCCCTTCCTGTCCGGACACTTCCCCCCCCTTCCTGTCCGGACACTTCCCCCCCCTTCCAGTCCAGACACTTCCCCCCCCTTCCTGTCCGGACACTTTCACCCCCTTCCAGTCCGGACACTTTCACCCCCTTCCAGTCCGGACACTTTCACCTCCTTCCAGTCCGGACACTTTCACCCCCTTCCTGTCCGGACACTTTCACCTCCTTCCAGTCCGGACACTTTCCCCCCCTTCCAGTCCGGACACTTTCCCCCCCTTCCAGTCCGGACACTTTCCCCCCCTTCCAGTCCGGACACTTCCCCCCCTTCCAGTCCGGACACTTTCCCCCCCTTCCAGTCCGGACACTTCCCCCCCCCTTCCAGTCCGGACGCTTTCCCCCCCCCCTCCTTCCAGTCCAGACGCTTTCCCCCCCCTTCCAGTCCGGACGCTTCCCCCACCCTTCCAGTCCGGACGCTTCCCCCCCCCCTTCCAGTCCGGACGCTTTCCCCCCCCCTTCCAGTCCGGACGCTTTCCCCCCCCCTTCCAGTCCGGACGCTTTCCCCCCCCCTTCCAGTCCGGACGCTTTCCCCCCCCCCCCTTCCAGTCCGGACACTTTTACCCCCTTCTTGTCCAGGGCAATTTTCAGCTTTCAGCGCTATCACACTTTGAATGACAATTGCGCAGTCATGCAACACTGAACCCATATGAATTTTTTACCATTTTTTTGAGACAGATAAAACTTTATTTTGGTGGTATTTATTCACCGCTGGGATTTTTATTTTTTTTCATATGTAAAAAAAAGTGTTTTTTCTTATAAAATTTTGCAAATAAATAATCTTTCATCATAAGTCTTGCCCAAAATGTATTCCGTTATATTTTTAGTAAAAAACAAAATAAGCCAAATTAGTTAATAACCAAAAATTATAATTTTTAAACATTTTTTTTTACATTTTTATTTTATTTTTTATATTATTATTTATGGTTTTTTTTTTTTTTTTTTTACATACTGTCACCCTAGCAGTACAGTGTCACCATGGTGACACTGTACTACTTGTGGGGGGTGATGAAGATTTTTTTTTTTTACAGTGATTGCTTTTACACCCATATAGGATGTAAAAGCAATCATTTCTCTTTCTCTCTGTCTGCATTCTTGCAGCCATTGAGAAATACTGAGTGAGCTGTGATTGGTCACACCTTGCCACATGGTACAATGCTGTTGTGAATAGCCCTGTACCATGTGACCTCTGTGGTCATTCACAGATTTCACACGTAGTAAGCAATGATGTGACATCTTGCTTACTACTTTGCATGTGATCACTGATTGGCCAATCAGTGATCACATGATCGGGGCCTCGTACAGAGGTCCTGTCCGACGATCGGTGTTTCACTGTGTCCAGAGGACACAGAGGGCCCCGGATTGCGGTGCTGCGCGCTCCCAGGGAGTACACACAGCTAGAAAAGGCGGGTGCCGTTTATGAACGGCAACCCGCCCCTGGAGTGCCACCGCCCTGCCGTTTATAAACAGTGGCCGGACGGCAAGGGGTTAAGATACAATGAGGTTAAACACCACTATTTGAATTTCTGCAGGTGATGAAACACCCTACCAAAGTGACAAACGTGAGACAAAATCCTTATTGTCTTATTTCTCCCAAAACCTTGGAAGATGTGTGATCACCAAACAAAACCTCGGAACTGTCACAATCAGCTGTAGCAACCTTGCTCATCAGAAATGGATGCAGAGTCCCCCTTTTTATTTAAAGTATTCATTTATCCTTTATTCTCCTTCCCCCTCCCTTCCTGAGAGGCTCAGTGACAGATGTGTGTGTGTTTAAAAAGTCACTGGCAGGTAGAGCAGCAGGGGGCCCAGAGCTACAAAGCCCCCCCATAGAGACAGAGCCTGATTGTCCACAGAAGTATGTAAACTCTCACCTCCTAACAGAGATAAGGTAGTTGTTCCCGGGACTTGAAAGAGATTCTAACCTCATAAAACCTAGCAGCGTAGGTGACAGAATGAACTGAACATTCCTCAAGTCAGTTTGTCCCCTATGTTTCATATCCTGGATTATGAAGCTGTTGGTTTTAATGCACCCGACGATCCCTCCCTAACAGGGTATTGGCCAGTTACTCAGAGCCACCCCCCCTGCTGGGGGACTTTAAAACACAGGCTAGCAGGCCTAAAGGGTTAAGCTAAACACATCTCCCAATTTTACCATCAATATACCACCTGGGGAGACCCTTTCGCTCTGCAACGTGGATCTGCTTACAAACCAAGGCGTACTGGCAAGTAACTTAACCCTTTAACTTCCTTCCTATTATCTCTTTGCTGTGCTGTGGTTTTTTTATATATATGTATATATATCTTAGTTACATCTTCTTTGTAAATATTAGTTTTATTGCACCTGTTTGACTCTTTTAGTAATAAATCTTTCTTTCTGAAAGTGTTGAACTGTTCCTATAGTTCTTAATTGCAATTTACGAATCCCTGCCTTTGAAAAGACGCTACTGTTTGTTTTAATCTCTGTATAACGGGCCTGCAGACCGTGTATTAACTGATAACGAGAGTTTCCCCTTTCTCTGTGCAAAAAGGGGTGGTGGCAGTAGAGGGTTAGCTGCGTAATTAACCCGACCCAGTAACAAGCGCATTCAGACTGCAGGCACAGATTGTAGTCCCTTAGCTGGAAAATCGTTATGCAGGGTGCAGCTGTCTGTGGTATTGTTACGCACGTCACACCGTGGTTTTAGATCGGCCGGTCCTTCGGTCACGAGTTTGGTGAGAAGGTCTGGGGTCTGACGCCGCGATCGTGACATCAGCTATTGAATCCTGAGGTTAGAATCCAGTCCAAGCTGTTTACCCTAATTATCACACAATAGTTCTAGTAACTTGAAGCTTTTCTATGTCACATATCCTTCATCTGTATATCCAATGTAAGGTAAAAGACTTGGTTCATTTAAGATACAAAGTGGCTTATATCAACGGAAATATTATCAAGGGTATATTTCCACACACCAAAATCTATTCGATAAAGTTGGGTACTGCATCCCACTCAACTGAAGTTTGAAGTGATAAAATATAAGATGATTTGTGAGTTGGGTCATTCCTATATTTCCAAAGGAAATCAGCCATTCCAATACAGTTCATATCAGAAAAATGAGAAACCAAATGTATTCACAGATTTCTATGGTCCTTATCCAAGAGTTAGTAGAGAAATCATTTATACTTGAATAGGACATATATTTTATCCATAAGGACATACTGTTTATATAAAAGAGTGAGTCGTCATTAAGACCACCAGTTCATTTGTAATACAGTCAGGTCCATAAATATTGGGACATGGACACAATTCTAACATTTTTGGCTCTATACACCACCACAATGGATTTGAAATGAAACGAACAAGATGTGCTTTAACTGCAGACTGTCAGCTTTAATTTGAGGGTATTTACATCCAAATCAGGTGAACGGTGTAGGAATTACAACAGTTTGCATATGTTTGCATATGTGTCTCCCACTTGGGACAGAATAATAATCATAAATCAAACTTTCACTTTTTAATACTTGGTTGCAAATCCTTTGCAGTCAATTACAGCCTGAAGTGTGGAACGCATAGACATCACCAGACGCTGGGTTTCATCCCTGGTGATGCTCTGCCAGGCCTCTACTGCAACTGTCTTCAGTTCCTGCTTGTTCTTGGGGCATTTTCCCTTCAGTTTTGTCTTCAGCAAGTGAAATGCTCAATCGGATTCAGGTCAGGTGATTGACTTGGCCATTGTAGAACATTCCACTTCTTTGGTTGCTTTTGCAGTCTGCTTTGGGTCATTGTCCATCTGCACTGTGAAGCGTCCAATGAGTTGTGAAGCATTTGGCTGAATATGAGCCGATAATATTCCCGAAACACTTCACAATTCATCCGGCTGCTTCTGTCAGCAGTCACATCATCAATAAATACAAGAGAAGCAGTTCCATTGGCAGCCATACATGCCCACGCCATGACACTACCACCACCATGCTTCACTGATGAGGTGCAATGCTTAGGATCATGAGCAGTTCCTTCTCCATACTCTTCTCTTTCCATCACTCTGGTACAAGTTGATGTTGGTCTCATCTGTCCATAGGATGTTGTTCCAGAACTGTGAAGGCTTTTTTACATGTCGTTTGGAAAGCTCTAATCTGGCCTTCCTGTTTTTTGAGGCTCATCAATGGTTTCCATCTTGTGGTGAACCCTCTGTATTCACTCTGGTGAAGTCTTCTCTTGATTGGTGACTTTGACACACATACACCTACCTCCTGGAGAGTGTTCTTGATCTGGCCAACTGTTGTGAAGGGTGTTTTCTTCACCAGGGAAAGAATTCTTCGCTCATCCACCACAGTTGTTTTCCGTGGTCTTCCGGGTCTTTTGGTGTTGCTGAGCTCACCGGTGCGTTCCTTCTTTTTAAGAATGTTCCAAACAGTTGTTTTGGCCACACCTAATGTTTTTGCTATCTCTCTGATGGGTTTGTTTTGTTTTTTCAGCCTAATGATGGCTTCACTGATAGTGACAGCTCTTTGGATCTCATCTTGAGAGTTGACAGCAACAGATTCCAAATGCAAATAGCACACTTGAAATGAACTCTGGACCTTTTATCTGCTCATTGTAATTGGGATAATGAGGGAATAACACCCACCTGAGAAGCCAACTGTCCCATTACATTTGGTCACCTTAACAAGTGTGAGGCACATATGCAAACTGTTGTAATTCCTACACCGTTCACCTGATTTGGATGTAAATACCCTCAAATTAAAGCTGACAGTCTGCAGTTAAAGCACATCTTGTTCATTTCATTTTCCTGTTGGACCCACTTTCTGACTACCCCTGCATATCGATCCCTCATGGACCAATCTGTCTGAATTGACTTAGACTTCCTGATGGTGTTACTCAGTTGCATTTGACCCGATGGTGGTCATCATACTCCCCCCCTGTGTTCAACCCACAATCACTTGACACTGATGACAGTTTAGACTTCAACTACATCCGCTATTGTCCGTATTGATGATAAAACAATTTTGGCAGTCACTCCCTCCCTTACTTTATCCTTCCCATGCGCTTCCCTTCCCCTCCCCCCCCCCTTTTTTTTTTCTTCTCTCTCTTTCCTTCTTTCTCGCTTTTCTCCTCTTCTTCTCCTCTCATATGCTTGTACACGTTTTAGATAATCATTCAGAAGAACAATAGGCATGCTGACAGCATCATCTCCTTCTCTCTATTAGGGGTTCCCATGACAATTTACTCCCACATTCGCACTCGGATACCTCCAACATCTCAAACCTGTAGCATTGACGTTTGCTTAGACGTTGTACATACCCTCCTCTCCTCTACAGATCCACACTTCGAGACATTACTGTAGGAGGCCGGCGCCTCTTTATTTCAGTCGCTTGACCAGAATACCTGAATATTACAGGCACAACCCTGTCGTGGTCTAGTTCATCCACATTGATCATTCTTGCGTTGGACTTCATTTGCACATTTTCTTGTGTCAATCTGTATTTTGTTTTCAATAAACTTTAAAAAAAAAAAAAAATTGGTACAGTTGATCCAGGGAATATCCGATTGCCTCTCAGGGGATCAGGGAGGAATATTTTTCCCTGCGGGAGCAAATTGACTCTTTGCTGGGTTTTTGTGCCTTCCTCTGGATCAACTGTGGGTCTAGGATCATAACTTTTTTTTTTTTTTTTTTTTTTTTTTAATGGTTGAACTGGATGGACTTTTGTCTTTTTTCAGCCAGACTAATGCAGGCCATAGACGGGGAGAAAACCGGACGTTTTTTTTTTTAAGAAAAACTAAAAATCGGTTGTTCAATCAGCCGACGTTACACCCATTGGTAAAAAAAGGTCGGCTGATTTTCGTCCCGGCTACGACCGGCAATTATATAGAATATGCAGAAGAAGAAGAAATAGAATATGAATAAAAAGAAGAAATAGAATATGAATAAAATGAAGAAATAAAATATGAAGAAAATGAAGAAATAGAATATGAAGAAGAAATAGAATATGAATAAAAAGAAGAAATAAAATATGAAGAAGAAGAAATATAAGAAATAGAATATGAAGTAGAAAAAGAAGAAATAGAATATGAATAAGAATAAGAAAAAAAAAGAATTTCAGTCTGATATTATATTTGACATTTAAAAGTATAGCAACATTGTATCTATTTGTATCCATTTCGGCTACAGATGTTTCTATTCGGATACAAATAGATACAATGTTGCTATACTTTTAAATGTCAAATATAATATCGGACTGAAATTCTTTTTTTTTCTTCTTCTTATTCATATTCTATTTCTGCTTTTTCTACTTCTTCATATTCTATTTCTTATATTTCTTCTTCTTCATATTCTATTTCTTCTTTTTATTCATATTCTATTTCTACTTCTGCATATTCTATTTCTTCTATTTCTTCTTCTTCTTTATATTCTATTTCTTCTTTTTATTCATATTCTATTTCTCCTTCTCATTCATATTCTATTTTTTCCTTTTCTTCTTTTCCTTCTTCTTTCATGTCACTGATCATGCGCATTTTTTAAAATTGGAAAAAGATCGGCAGATTTGTCCACCATTGCCGCGAAAATCAGCAGAACAACAAATTTGGCCGATTTTTTTCCAGCAGGACCGATACGCGAAAAGGGCAAAAATCACAAAAAACGGCTGACCGATTACTGCACTAACGATCCGAAAATCGTCCGATTTTTTTTTTTCGCACAATTTTCGGCCATTTTTCATCCCATCTATGGCCCGCATTACTATGTAACTATGTAGTTCCACTGAAAAACTCTTATGTCCTCATTCACACTGGGCGTTTTATAGCCTTAGCTGTATAAAGTGACGTGATGGCATTTTTTAGCATTTAGCTGCGTTTTTAGCATTTTTTACACACAAAAAAAATTTTGGCTAACAAAAAAATGCCCCAAAATGCCAGTTCGCCAAGTTTTGCCGCATTTACCAGCATTAAAGCGTTTTTACAACTGAAAACTCTAGAAACCCATTAATTCCAACCAAAAAACGCCCAGGATAACATGCTGGGGAGCTTACTGGCTGTAGAAAAAAATGCCAAAAGCCAAAAATAGCCGCTGTAAAAACATCCCGTGTGCATGAGGATTATTACTCAGAAAACGTTACAACTTTCACATTGCACCCAAATAAAGGGAAAACCCGCCTTCCCACCAACCATGTGACTATTAAAGGTTCATGTTATCGTTTTTTTCCACTGGCCATGAATCTCCCATAATTCCCCCCTACAATAATCCCCCAATTACAACAATACGTTGTCATACCCGTCTCCAGAGCATCAGCCATGGTCTCTGCGTTGTGCCTGCTTCCTCCAGTCTCCTGGCTCCACTCTTATAAACTCTTCAGCCTCTTTCACTTTCCGTTCCTCTGGACTTCCGTCAGCAAAAAAATTCTGCTTTTTTTTTTATTTTATTAGAAATAACACAGAGCTTGTACTTCTCTCGCCAGAGATGGTTAAAGTGGAACTTCACTCTCAGTCAACATGGACTATTTTTAATACTTATGCTGCTGGAATGAGTCAGATTTGGCTTTTTCTTTCTCCACTTTTTATGTCATACCAATACAAACAAAAGAAAAAAAACATGGGAATGCTGAAACATTTGTACTTGTGACAATTTCTGGGCAAAGTGGTGCGTTACCTGACTTCTGTGCCAATTCAAGGGTTCCAATATTTTTGGCCATGACAATACATAGGATTGGGATGAGATGCTAGGGGAGGAAGGAAGAACCAAAGAACTGAAGAGTTCATAAGAGGGATGGGAAGGAAATTCAAGGGTGCCAATATTTTTGGCCATGACTGTACATAGGATTTGGATGGGATGCTAGGGGAGGAAGGAAGAACCAACGATCCGAAGAGTTCGTAAAAAGTATGGGAAGGAAATTCAGGGGTGCCAATATTTTTGGCCATGACTATACATAGGGTTGGGATGGGATGCTAAAGGAGGAAGGAAGAACCAAAGAACTGAAGAGTTCATAATTGGGATTGGAAGGAAATTCAGGGGGGCCAATATTTTTGTCCATGACTGTACATAGGATTCGGATGGGATGCTAGGGGAGGAAGGAAGAACCAAAGAACTGAAGAGCTCATAAGAGAGATGGGAAGGAAATTCAGGGGTGCCAATATTTTTGGCCATGACTATACAGAGGATTGGGATGGGATGCTAGGTGAAGAAGGAAGGAAGAACCAAAGAACTGAAGAGTTCATAAGAGGGATGGGAAGGAAATTCAGGGGTGCCAATATTTTGGCCATGACTGTACATAGGATTGGGATGGGATGGGATGCTAGGGAGGAAAGAAGAACCAAAGAACCAAAGAGTTCAAAAGAGGGATGGGAAGGAAATTCAGGGGTGCCAATATATTTGGCCATGACTATACAGAGGATTGGGATGGGATGCTAGGGGAGGAAGGAAGAACCAAAGAACTGAAAAGCTCATAAGAGGGATGGGAAGGAAATTCAGGGGTGCCAATATTTTTGGCCATGACTATACAGAAGATTGGGATGGGATGCTAGTGGAAGAAGGAAGGAAGAACCAAAGAACTGAAGAGTTCATAAGAGGGATGGAAAGGAAATTCAGGGGTGCCAATATTTTTGGCCATGACTATACATAGGATTGGGATGGGATGCTAGGGGAGGAAGAAAGAACCAACGATCTGAAGAGTTTGTAAGAGTTATAGGAAGGAAATTCAGGGTTGCCAATATTTTTGGCCATGATTATGCATAGGATTGGGATGGGATGCTAGGGGAGGAAGGAAGAACCAAAGAACCGAAGAGTTCATAAGAGGGATGGGAAGGAAATTCAGGGGTGCCAATATTTTTGGCCATGACTATACATAGGATTGGGATGGGATGCTAGGGGAGAAAGGAAGAACCAAATAACTGATGAGTTCATAAGAGGGATGGGAAGGAAATTCAGGGGTGCCAATATTTTTGGCCATGACTGCACATAGGATTGGGATGGGATGCTAGGGGAGGAAGGAAGAACCAAAGAACTGAAGAGTTCATAAGAGGGATGGGAAGGAAATTCAGGGGTGCCAATATTTTTGGCCATGACTATACATAGGATTGGGATGGGATGCTAGCGGAGGAAGGAAGAACCAAAGAGTTCATAAGAGGGATGGGAAGGAAATTCAGGGGTGCCAATATTTTTGGCCATGGCTGTACATAGGATTGGGATGGGATGCTAGGGGAGGAAGGAAGGAAGAACCAAAGAACTGAAAAGTTCATAAGAGGGATAGGAAGGAAATTCAGGGGTGCCAATAACTTTGGCCATGACTATACAGAGGATTGGGATGGGATGCTAGGGGAGGAAGGAAGAACCAACGATCTGAAGAGTTCGTAAGAGTTATAGGAAGGAAATTCAGGGGTGCCAATATTTTTGGCCATGACTATGCAAAGGATTGGGATGGGATGCTAGGGGAAGAAGGAAGAACCAAAGAACTGAAGAGTTCATAAGAGGGATGGGAAGGAAATTCAGGGGTGCCAATATTTTTGGCCATGACTGTACATAGGATTGGGATGGGATGCTAGGGAAGGAAGGAAGAACCAAAGAACTAAAGAGCTCATAAGCACTGGGCATGAATCTCCCATAATTCCCCCCTACAATAATCCCCCAATTACAACAATACGTTGTCATACCCGTCTTCAGAGCATCAGCCATGGTCTCTGCGTTGTGTCTGCTTTTTCCAGTCTCCTGGCTCCACTCTTATAAACTCTTCAGCCTCTTTCACTTTCCGTTCCTCTGGACTTCCATCAGCAAAAAAAATCAAAAGCAAAAAAAAATTTTTTTTTTTAATTAGAAATAACACTGAGCTTGTACTTCTCTCGCCAGAGATAGTTAAAGCGGAACTTCACTCTCAGCCAACATGGACTATTTTTAATAATTATGCTGCTGGAATGAGTCAGATTTGGCTTTTTCTTTCTCCACTTTTTGTGTCATACCAATACAAACAAAGGAAAAAAAACATAGGAATGCTGAAACATTTGTACTTGTGACGATTGAGATGGGATGCTAGGGGAGGAAGGAAGAACCAAAGAACTGAAGAGTTCATAATTGGGATTGTAAGGAAATTCAGGGGTGCTAATATTTTGGCCATGACTGTACATAGGATTGGGATGGGTTGCTAGGGGAAGAAGGAAGGAAGAACCAAAGTACTGAAGAGCTCATAAGAGGGATGGGAAAGAAATTCAGGGGTGCCAATATTTTTGGCCATGACTGCACATAGGACTGGGATGGGATGCTAGGGAGGAAAGAAGAACCAAAGAACCAAAAAGTTCATAAGAGGGATGGGAAGGAAATTCAGGGGTGCCAATATTTTTGGCCATGACTGCACATAGGACTGGGATGGGATGCTAGGGAGGAAAGAAGAACCAAAGAACCAAAAAGTTCATAAGAGGGATGGGAAGGAAATTCAGGGGTGCCAATATTTTTGGCCATGACTATGCATAGGATTGGGATGGGATGCTAGGGGAAGAAGGAAGAACCAAAGAACTGAAGAGTTCATAAGAGGGATGGGAAGGAAATTCAGGGGTGCCAATATTTTTGGCCATGACTGTACATAGGATTGGGATGGGATGCTAGGGAAGGAAGGAAGAACCAAAGAACTAAAGAGCTCATAAGCACTGGGCATGAATCTCCCATAATTCCCCCCTACAATAATCCCCCAATTACAACAATACGTTGTCATACCCGTCTTCAGAGCATCAGCCATGGTCTCTGCGTTGTGTCTGCTTTTTCCAGTCTCCTGGCTCCACTCTTATAAACTCTTCAGCCTCTTTCACTTTCCGTTCCTCTGGACTTCCATCAGCAAAAAAAATCAAAAGCAAAAAAAAATTTTTTTTTTTAATTAGAAATAACACTGAGCTTGTACTTCTCTCGCCAGAGATAGTTAAAGCGGAACTTCACTCTCAGCCAACATGGACTATTTTTAATAATTATGCTGCTGGAATGAGTCAGATTTGGCTTTTTCTTTCTCCACTTTTTGTGTCATACCAATACAAACAAAGGAAAAAAAACATAGGAATGCTGAAACATTTGTACTTGTGACGATTGAGATGGGATGCTAGGGGAGGAAGGAAGAACCAAAGAACTGAAGAGTTCATAATTGGGATTGTAAGGAAATTCAGGGGTGCTAATATTTTGGCCATGACTGTACATAGGATTGGGATGGGTTGCTAGGGGAAGAAGGAAGGAAGAACCAAAGTACTGAAGAGCTCATAAGAGGGATGGGAAAGAAATTCAGGGGTGCCAATATTTTTGGCCATGACTGCACATAGGACTGGGATGGGATGCTAGGGAGGAAAGAAGAACCAAAGAACCAAAAAGTTCATAAGAGGGATGGGAAGGAAATTCAGGGGTGCCAATATTTTTGGCCATGACTTCACATAGGACTGGGATGGGATGCTAGGGAGGAAAGAAGAACCAAAGAACCAAAAAGTTCATAAGAGGGATGGGAAGGAAATTCAGGGGTGCCAATATTTTTGGCCATGACTATACATAGGATTGGGATGGGATGCTAGGGGAGGAAGGAAGAACCGAAGAACTGAAGAGTTCATAAGAGGGATGGGAAGGAAATTCAGGGGTGCCAATATTTTTGGCCATGACTGTACATAGGATTGGGATGGTATGCTAGGGGAGGAAGGAAGAACCGAAGAACTGAAGAGCTCATAAAAGGGATGGGAAGGTATCTGACACCCAAGCCCCTACCCTTTCCCCCTCACCGAGACGATACGACATTTTAAGAAGACATCTTCTCCAAAGAATTGCAGGAAACAGTCTGAAAGGCCCAAGTCATGGTAAGTCTATCCAGGATGTCCATTCTGGTGCAAACAAGGTGTTCCAGGTCCATGACAGAATTATGTTCCAATGCCCATTTTGCGACAGTGGGATCCTGAAGGAACGTCTTCTGCCCTTGCTTTGGTTAAGAAATGGTGGATAATATCGTTTTTTAGCAGATTTAATGAGGCCACTGATCATAAATAGCAGGATGAAGAACATGTGGGCATCTATACCACCAAGTAAGAATTTTAAAGAAATGCAAAAAAACTTGAGCAAAGGAATAAAAGCCTTCTCCCAGTCTTCAGATTCAGTTTCATGATCTAGATCTCTCTCCCAGATAACCGTGTACGTCGGTGGGGGGGGGATTGGGGGTGAGGATGTGAGCAAGCCAACAAGATAAAGTAAATTTGGAGCACAAAGAGTATTGTTGGGGAGTCACAGGGAGGCGGCAGGATGGGATGTAAACTCCTGCCTATCAGGGATAGACTGGAGAACAGGAAAAAAATGCTGATTTCCAATGATTTGGAAGACGTATGTCTGGGAGGTTCCTTAACGTGGAATTCCAACTTAACTCTGATCATGTTTACAAATTTCCCCTTCCCCCTCCTGCTAGCTATCCTGACTAACCTATGTAAAAAAAGATCTGTATACTTACCTATTTTTAGTCTGCTTTAGTCTCATCACGTGTCAATGAGCAGCGGCTGTAGGGAAGAGAAAGGAGCACTCAACAGCTAGGAGTTCCAGGAGCCATGGCATCATCCATAGGTAGCCATGGCCCAGCCGTTGTTGGCAATCCCTTCTCTCCCCTGCAGCCAGGGTTGTGGATAAGGGGGTGCCACCAGTCCTCCTGTATGGGGCTCAGGCCAGCATGGGGGCCTATGCAGCTGGGTCATTCGGATGTGGGCAAGGAGGGTGATCAGTATGGAGGGGGGTGGGGGAACAATTACTGGAACCGATCCCCTGTATGGCTCCCTCTGCAGCAGCTGAAAGCCGCCTTCTTCTCCTCTTCCTCTTGCTGGCTTTCAGCTGCTGCAGCTGGAGCCCACAGGGGACCGGTTCCAGTAATTACCCCCATGGTGCACCTATCACCCTCCCTGTGCATCATACATTTCCCCCTGCTGCCCAGGCCCCCCTGTGTGCCCCCACCCCTACAGTGCTGCCGGCTTCCCTCCTCTCCCGCTCTCCAGCAGCTGCAAGTGCACAATAGGATCCTTCAGGATGGAGAGTTGGGGAAGGGTCCCCTAAATATGTCACATTTACCAGCCCCTTCCTTTACTGAATGAACACAATAACTGATTGGTACTGATCACTCATAGTGTTCATTCATACCTGAAACATTGTAAAGTGTTTTTTTTTTTAGGGGGGCAACCTGTCAGGTTGGCTTTACGGAGCCCCGTGGTTTCTAACAGCAGCCCTGCCTGCAACCACCACTGGCTGACACAGGGGCGACCAAGCTGTGGGATCATGTGACCAGATATGTAACTGGAGGGAGGAGGGAACATTTTTAGGCGTTGGCCCTTTGGTGAAATTGCAGCAAGTCTGTGGAGAGACACTTTATAAAATGGCCGGAGTGAGGATCTATATACACCGGCCACTTTATTAGGTACACTGTCCAATTGCTTGGTAACACAAATTGCTAACCAGCCAATCACATGGCAGCAACTAAATGCATTTAGGCATCTAGAGGTGGTGAAGACGACTTGCTGAAAGATTAAACCGAGCATCAGAATGGGGAAGAAATTTAAGTGACTTTGAACATGGCATGGTTGTTGGTGCCAGACGGGCTGGTCTGAGTATTTCAAAAGCTGCTGATCTACTGGGATTTTCATGCACAACCATCTCTCGGGTTTACAGAGAATGGTCCAAAAACGAGAAAATATCCAGTGAGCGGCAGTTGTGTGGAGGAAAATGCCTTGTTGATGTTGGAGGAGAATGGGCAGACTGGTTGGTGATGATAGAAAGGCACCAGTAACTCAAATAACCACTCGTTACAACCAAGGTATGCCAAATACCATCTCTGAATGCACAACATGTCCAACCTTGCAGCAGATGGGCTACAGCAGCAGAAGACCACACCGGGTGCTACTCCTGTCAGCTAAGAACAGGAAATGGAGGCTAAAATTCAAAAAGGCTCACCAAAATTGGACAATAGAAGATTGGAAAAACGTTACCTGGTTTGATGAGTTTCGATCTCCCTAGAGATGGTGGTGCGTGAAAATCCCAGTAGATCAGCAGTCTTTTGAAATACTCAAACCAGCCCTTCCGGCACCAACAACCATGCCACGTTCAAAGTCCCTTAAATCCCCTTTCTCCCCATTCTGATGCTCGGATTGAACTTCAGTAAGTCGCCTTCACCACGTCTAGATGCCTAAATGCATTGAGTTGCTGCCATGTGATTGGCTGATTAGCAATTTGTGTTACTATTAATTGAACAGGTGGACCTCAAAGTGGCCGGTGAGTGTATATATGGTTGGTGGAAAGGATGGGCTACCAAACAAAGTGGTCATGGGGCCAATCTATGTAGGCATTTTTGAGGATGAGATGACCTTGCCCCATAGACCTAGTGTTTGTTTGGTAAGATCAGAGGAGCTGAAGAGGTATTATTCACTGGAGGGATTTTAAATCAAGAGGGATCATAAATTGTTCACACCGGACCCAAGGTTTTGTCTGAACAAGTAGGGCTCCTGTTAGAAACCACAGGGCCCCTTACAGCCAACTTGACAGGGGGCCAATCCCAAACCACAGGGTCCCATACAGCCAACCTAACAGGGCCCCCCATCCCCACAAAAATATCCACAGTTTACTGTGCTTCAGTTATAAATGAACACAGTGAGTGAACGGTAACAATCACTCACTGTGTTCATTCCGGAATGGAAGGGGCTGAGAAATTACTGGAACCAATCCCCTGTATGTTTCTCTCTGTAGCAGCTGAAAGCCAGCCGGGGGGAGGGGGAGAGGAGAAGAACCCAGCTTTCAACTGCTGCAGGAAGAGTCATAAAGGGGATTGGTTTCGGCAATTTCCCTATTCACCCTTCCTGCCCACAGCTGCCTGAGCCCCCCTGCTGGCCTGGGCCCCGTACAGGGGGACTGGTGGTACCCCCTTATCCACGCCCTGTGAACACGAAACCAGTTAATGAGTCTAGTGAAAACTGATGCTTGCTAATATAAAGCAGCATTTTCTCCCTCTTTGTCCTTGGGTAAGGGCTCTTCTTTCTTTTTCATTATCCAATCCCAAGGTTGGGGACAAGACCTGCATGTGTTCCTGAATTCCAGCAGAGAAATATCAGGTCCCTGCCTTTCCAGACGGGTCGGTGTAAATCTCAGTCTGGGAGTCCCTGATTGGTTGTACGCCAACACTTCTGTATGAACATTTCTCGTCTTCAAGGAAGTCCAGAACTGATGGAGTGCCAACCTAAAACTACCAAAGCAACCATCGATGGGAGACCACATTCTTCCAGCCAAATGGCACGGCAAGCCAAAAGGAGCTCATTGGGTGCCTGAAATCTCCAGTAATTTCCCCGTTCACCCTTTCTACCCACAGCTGCCTGGGACCCCATTGTGGCCTGGGCCCCGTACAGGGGGACTGGTGTTACCCCCTTATCCATGGCCCTGTGAACACAAAACCAGTTAATGAGTGATGCTTGCTAATATAAAGCATCTTTTTCTCCCTCTTTGTCTTCCAGTAAGAGCTCTTCTTTCTTTTTCATTATCCAATCCCAAGGTTGGGGACAAGACCTGCATGCGTTCCTGAACTCTACCAGAGAAATATCAGGTCCCTGCCTTTCTAGACGGGTAAGTGCAAATCTCAGTCTGGGAGTCCCTGATTGGTTGTACGCCAACAGTAACGGAACCGACCCAGACTGCGCTGAATACTTCCGTTAGAATACAGCTTCCCCGTCCGAACACCAACAGACACCACAGCCGACCATACAAGACTAGACGACACCAGTCTTGAAGTAAACCAGGAGGTAGACTAGTTTATTTGAACAGAGATCCAAGATATATACACTCAGGGGACAGTCCCCCCTCCCTGCATAAGGGCGGGGCAATCTACATTTAGTTACAAGAAACACACAGGTATTCAAGCTTCACACCAGCAGACAGTCCCATTAGGAGGGAGGACTGCTGGAGACACCCCTCCACTAAGCTAATACACATAAACACATACATCCCATAATAGTTTGCTCTCAAGCAAGACACACAATAGAATAATGGGATGCAACCACATGACATTAAACAATCAACAACCCCCCACCCCACCTATCTCCTAGACATGTCTACACAATATTAGGACAAATCACCCTGTACCCCTAACAGGCACAGGGTGACTTACACATAAGTGGGATATAGGGAGCTGAGACAGGGGTCTCCCCATCTCTCCAAAGTTAGCTGGGTTCCATGGGCCCCCCACCCAAAGTCACTCCCATCACACCACCACTTCTGCATGAACATCTCTTGTCTTGAAGGAAGTCCAGAGCTGATGAAGCACCAACCTGAAACTACCAAAGCAACCATCGATGGGAAACCACCTTCTTCCAGCCAAATGGCACGGCAAGCCAAAAGGAGCTCATCGGGTGCTTGAAAGCCCTACTAAGCATCTTACCTTCCTCATCCTTCCCCATTTACCCCGGACATATTTGCCTCTCATCCGGGGCAAAAAGAATGCTTCTGAGCTTTTTCGGTGTGGTTTTTTTGGGGCTATTAAGTGATAGACAGTGCTAAGGAGAGCTTTCCATCACTCGGACTCGAGAGAGAAGGATTGCATAATCGTTCCATCATAATACTACAATGTGATCCTGCGCCCTCCAACCACCTTCTATGTTTTATCAAAAGATTGTATTATTTGTTGTTCCATATTTGTTGTATTCAATAAAATATTGTATTTAAAAAAAAAAAAACAAAGGAAGGATCTCATCATTTTCATGTGGCGCCGTTGGGTCACAGCCGTGTCAGGGGGTGAAACATATGTTGCTTGTGACAACAGAACTGCACAGAAACGAAAAATTCTGAATTTCACAACAACGGCAGAGGAAATGCAGAACAATCAGTTTCACTTACATATTTCTGTATAAAGATGATATATACTAGAAATAGTTCAAGGAGAAGTGTCTTAGCTAGTGGTACATGCAGGAGAGGAGTGTGGAGGTATGACAGTGATCTGTATGTACAGGAGAGGAGTGTGGAGGGTATGTCAGTGATCGGTATGTACAGGAGAGGAGTGTGGGGGGTATTACAGTGATCGGTATGTACAGGAGAGGAGTGTGGAGGGTATGACAGTGATCGGTATGTACAGGAGAGGAGTGTGAGGGGTATGACAGTGATCGGTATGTATAGGAGAGGAGTGTGGAGGTATGACAGTGATCTGTATGTACAGGAGAGGAGTGTGGGGGGTATGACAGTGATCTGTATGTACAGGAGAGGAGTGTGGGGGGTATGACAGTGATCGGTATGTACAGGAGAGGAGTGTGGAGGTATGACAGTGATCTGTATGTACAGGAGAGGAGTGTGGGGGGTATGACAGTGATCGGTATGTACAGGAGAGGAGTGTGGGAGGTATGACAGTGATCGGTATGTACAGGAGAGGAGTGTGGGGGGTATGACAGTGATCGGTATGTATAGGAGAGGAATGTGGAGGTATGACAGTGATCTGTATGTACAGGAGAGGAGTGTGGGGGGTATGACAGTGATCTGTATGTACAGGAGAGGAGTGTGGGGGGTATGACAGTGATCGGTATGTACAGGAGAGGAGTGTGGAGGTATGACAGTGATCTGTATGTACAGGAGAGGAGTGTGGGGGGTATCACAGTGATTGGTATGTACAGGAGAGGAGTGTGGGAGGTATGACAGTGATCGGTATGTACAGGAGAGGAGTGTGGAGGTATGACAGTGATCGGTATGTACAGGAGAGGAGTGCGGTGGTATGACAGTGATCGGTATGTACAGGAGAGGAGTGCGGAGGTATGACAGTGATCGGTATGTACAGGAGAGGAGTGTGGAGGGTATGTCAGTGATCGGTATGTACAGGAGAGGAGTGTAGGGGGTATGACAGTGATCGGTATGTACAGGAGAGGAGTGTGAAGGGTATGTCAGTGATCGGTATGTACAGGAGAGGAGTGTGGGGGGTATGACAGTGATGGGTATGTACAGGAGAGGAGTGTGGAGGTATGACAGTGATCGGTATGTACAGGAGAGGAGTGTGGAGGTATGACAGTGATCTGTATGTACAGGAGAGGAGTGGGGGGGGTATGACAGTGATCGGTATGTACAGGAGAGGAGTGTGGAGGGTATGACAGTGATCGGTATGTACAGGAGAGGAGTGTGGAGGGTATGACAGTGATCGGTATGTACAGGAGAGGAGTGTGGAGGGTATGACAGTGATCGGTATGTACAGGAGAGGAGTGTGGAGGGTATGACAGTGATCGGTATGTACAGGAGAGGAGTGTGGGGGGTATGACAGTGATGGGTATGTACAGGAGAGGAGTGCGGAGGTATGACAGTAATCGGTATGTACAGGAGAGGAGTGTGGAGGGTATGACCGTGATCGGTATGTACAGGAAAGGAGTGTGGAGGGTATGACAGTGATCGGTATGTACAGGAGAGGAGTGTGGAGGGTATGACAGTAATCGGTATGTACAGGAGAGGAGTGTGGAGTGTGGAGGGTATGACAGTGATCGGTATGTACAGGAGAGGAGTGTGGAGGGTATGACAGTGATCGGTATGTACAGGAGAGGAGTGTGGAGGGTATGACAGTGATCGGTATGTACAGGAGAGGAGTGTGGACGTGTGACAGTGATCGGTATGTACAGGAGAGGAGTGCGGAGGTATGACAGTGATCGGTATGTACAGGAGAGGAGTGTGGGGGGTATGACAGTGATCGGTATGTACAGGAGAGGAGTGTGGAGGTATGACAGTGATCGGTATGTACAGGAGAGGAGTGTGGATGGTATGACAGTGATCGGTATGTACAGGTGAGGAGTGTGGGGGGTATGACAGTGATCGGTATGTACAGGTGAGGAGTGTGGGGGGTATGACAGTGATCGGTATGTACAGGTGAGGAGTGTGGAGGGTATGACAGTGATCGGTATGTACAGGAGAGGAGTGTGGGGGGTATGACAGTGATCGGTATGTACAGGTGAGGAGTGTGGGGGGTATGACAGTGATCGGTATGTACAGAAGAGGAGTGTGGAGGTATGACAGTGATCGGTATGTACAGGAGAGGAGTGTGGGGGGTACGACGGTGATCGGTATGTACAGGAGAGGAGTGTGGGGGGTACGACGGTGATCGGTGTGTACAGGAGAGGAGTGTGGAGGTACGACGGTGATCGGTGTGTACAGGAGAGGAGTGTGGGGGGTGTGGCGGTGATCGGTATGTACAGGAGAGGAGTGTGGGGGGTGTGACGGTGATCGGTATGTACAGGAGAGGAGTGTGCAGGTATGACGGTGATCGGTATGTACAGGAGAGGAGTGTGGAGGTATGACGGTGATCGGTATGTACAGGAGAGGAGTGTGGAGGTATGACGGTGATCGGTATGTACAGGAGAGGAGTGTGGAGGGTATGACGGTGATCGGTATGTACAGGAGAGGAGTGTGGAGGTATGACGGTGATCGGTATGCACAGGAGAGGAATGTGGGGGGGTATGACAGTGATCGGTAATTACAGGTGAGGAGTGTGGGGGGTATGACAGTGATCGGTATGTACAGGAGAGGAGTGTGGGGGGTATGACAGGGATCGGTATGTACAGGAGAGGAGTGTGGGGGGTATGACAGGGATCGGTATGTACAGGAGAGGAGTGTGGAGGTATGACAGTGATCGGTATGTACAGGAGAGGAGTGTGGAGGTATGGCAGTGATCGGTATGTACAGGAGAGGAGTGTGGAGGGTATGACCGTGATCGGTATGTACAGGAGAGGAGTGCGGGGGGTATGACAGTGATCGGTATGTACAGGAGAGGAGTGTGGAAGTGTGACAGTGATCGGTATGTACAGGAGAGGAGTGTGGAGGTGTGACAGTGATCGGTATGTACAGGAGAGGAGTGTGGGGGGTATGACAGGGATCGGTATGTACAGGAGAGGAGTGTGGAGGTATGACAGTGATCGGTATGTACAGGAGAGGAGTGTGGAGGTATGGCAGTGATCGGTATGTACAGGAGAGGAGTGTGGAGGTATGGCAGTGATCGGTATGTACAGGAGAGGAGTGTGGAGGGTATGACCGTGATCGGTATGTACAGGAGAGGAGTGCGGGGGGTATGACAGTGATCGGTATGTACAGGAGAGGAGTGTGGAAGTGTGACAGTGATCGGTATGTACAGGAGAGGAGTGTGGAGGTGTGACAGTGATCGGTATGTACAGGAGAGGAGTGTGGAGGGTATGACAGTGATCGGTATGTACAGGAGAGGAGTGTGGAGGGTATGACAGTGATCGGTATGTACAGGAGAGGAGTGTGGAGGTATGACAGTGATCGGTATGTACAGGAGAGGAGTGTGGAGGTATGACAGTGATCGGTATGTACAGGAGAGGAGTGTGGAGGGTATGAGAGTGATCGGTATGTACAGGAGAGGAGTGTGGGGGGTATGAGAGTGATCGGTACGTACAGGAGAGGAGTGTGGGGGTATGAGAGTGATCGGTACGTACAGGAGAGGAGTGTATGACAGTGATCGGTATGTACAGGAGAGGAGTGTGGGGGTATGACAGTGATCGGTACGTACAGGAGAGGAGTGTGGAGGGTATGACAGTGATCGGTATGTACAGGAGAGGAGTACGGAGGTATGACAGTGATCGGTATGTACAGGAGAGGAGTGTGGGGGGTATGACAGTGATCGGTATGTACAGGAGAGGAGTGTGGAGGCTATGACAGTGATCGGTACGTACAGGAGAGGAGTGTGGAGGGTATGACAGTGATCGGTACGTACAGGAGAGGAGTGTGGAGGGTATGACAGTGATCACTATGTACAGGAGAGGAGTGTGGGGGGTATTGAAGGCAGTGGATTATTTCTGAAAGAGGCTTGCCAACAGATACTGTTGTTTTACAGTGAATGTTGTCACTTTTGCTCACAGTTGCCAAGAGTGATCAGAATTGCTGCCAATACCAGAGTTGTTTCTTTATTCTTGATTCAGTTACCTGTAAAGTCTAATATAAACTTAATTTTGGTTTATATTACCAAATGTGAGTCCATTTTACAGGTACGATTTATCTGGGTTACCAGAGCACGGTGGTGTCCTCAGAGGTCGGGCTTTCAATAAGATGTCCAGATTGATAGGGAACCCAAAAATTGCTAAGCAACTCTTAAGGGGTAGTGCTACATGTGGGGGCTCATCCGGGATTTCCCTGTTCAGAGAATCTGTGAACCCCAGAAAGAAAGCATGGAACCAGGGGCGGACTGACAACACGTGGGGCCCCCGGGCAATAGGGGATCAAGGGGCCCCGTAGTCCTTGCCCAAGCTCAAAAAAGCCTATAAAAATGGTACCAGGGGCATCTCATGGGGCCCCCTACTGACCCCGGGCCCTCAGGCAGTGCCTGAGTTTCCAAATGGTCAGTCCGCCCCTGCATGGAACCCTCTAAAATCATTTCCTGGTTCCAGAAGGAGAATGGGAGATTGAATCAGTGTGTGGTGCTGATCCTTCCCGTAGATGACTGGCCAGAAGAACAGGTTATCAGATGTTAGCCCGCATAAACAACCAGAAAGGAAGCATCATCGATATCAGCAGCAATCCAGATGCATCCAATGTGTTGGTGTTGATTGACTGGGCAAAAGGGATCCCCTCTTTGCTCGAAGAACAGAGTATACACCTGGCTGACAGGATAGTGGCACAGGTGTTCAGATTGGGGTGTTACCGAAACAAGTAGAGAGAGTTCACTGAAATGTACCCCTGAGCCAGAGTCGTCCACTTCCGCTGAAGGATCGAGGATGGGGTTAGATCCACAACAGATCCAAGGGCTGGGTAGAGGCCAAATCGAAGGAGGCAGGAGGATGGTGTGGGGGGAAGGGGGGTAGGGCAGAAAGAGGTATTTCGAAACTCTATTGGTTCCAAATTTATTATACAGATTGCTCTCTCTGTGTGACCCAAATGAAAAAAGGTTTTAGTATTAAGAGATGTTTGACAAGAAGGTAGTTAATTTTATGACCTACAATGTAAAAGGTTTTGTGACAGGAGTCACTTTGGGTGGGGGGCCCATGGAACCCAGCTTACTTTGGAGGGGTGGGGAGACCCCTGTCTCAGCTCCCCATATCCCTCTTATGTGTAAGTCACCCTGTGCCTGTTAGAGGTACAGGATGAAATGTCCTAATATTGGGGTGGGGGGTTGTTGATTGTTTAATGCCATGTGACTGCATCCCATTGTTCTATTGTGTGTCTTGCTTGGGAGCAAACTATTATGGGATGTATGTGTTTGTGTATTGGCTTGGTGGGGCGGGTGTCTGCTGATGTGTCTCTTGTTGCTAGATGTGGTTTGACCCCCCCGTGTCATTATGCAGGGAGGTGGAATTGTTCCCTGGAATGTATATATCTTGTATCTCTGTTAAAATAAAGTAGTCTAATTCCTGATTTACTTCAAGACTGGTCTCGTCTAGTCTTGTATGGTCAGCGGTGGTGTCCGTGGACGGTGTTCGGACGAGGAAGCGGTAATCTAATGGAAATACCCAAGTGCAGTCGGGGTCCGGTTCCATTACAGGTTTCAATACTCCGGTTAAAAGACATAAGATTACCCGGGAAATTTGGCAACGCTCAATTGATATAGTATTCTTACAAGAGACACATTTATCTCTAGATACAATGCTTAAATTACAATCAAGACAATATCCGACCTGGTTTTATGCAGACTCTCCAATAAAATGAGCTAAAGGAGTAGCGATTTGGATGGCAAGGAATGTAAGATTTAACTTAGGAGACAGACTGGTAGACCCAGAGGGTCAGTTTCTGTATCTGAAGGGGTACTTATATGGTACGGAATGGACACCAGCAAATACTGTACCTGACTGTCCCCGGTGGACAGGTCAGGAACCTCTATAGGTACACAAACTTCTCAACCGTCCAATCAACAAGCCTGTTGGGAGGTCCCTCGGAACAAAGGACTTGTATGGTATAAAAGGCCAAACACCTCAAATTGAAAAAAACTTCTGACCTTCTGACAACAACTTTAACTTTTAACTTTAACTTCTCAAAAACATCTGATCAAAACTTCTGAATCATCACTTCTACTACTTCTTGATCACTTCTGAACTACTTCTGAAACTTCTTAACTACTCTATTACCACTATATACTGCACTATACTCACTTGCCACTTGTGGCTATTTTGCTGAGAACTTCCAGCCGCCATTTTGTTTTTTGAAGGCCATTTGAAGGAAAAGAGAAAAGAAGTGGGGAAATGGAGGGGGAGAGAAGAATGAGGGAGATGGAGGATGGAGAGAAGAAGAAGGGGAAATGGAAAGGGGAGAAAAGAGGGAGGGAAATGGAGGGGGGAAAGAAGGAGGGAGAGAGGAGGGAGAGAAGGAGGGATATGGAGGAGGGGAAGAGAAGGAGGGATATGGAGGAGGGGAAGAGAAGGAGGGAGATGGAGGAGGGGTAGAGAAAGAGGGAGATGGAGGGGGAGGGAAGAAGGAGGGAAAAAGAACTGCTGGATACAACTGGGGTGCAAAGGGAACACACAGAAGGAACGCTGGATACAAGTGGAGTGCACTGGGAACACACAGAAGAAGGAACACTGGATACAAGTGGGGTGCACAGGGAACACACAGAAGAAGGAACACGAGATACAATTGGGGTGCACAGGGAACACACAGAAGGAACACCGGATGCAACTGGGGTGCACAGGGAACACACAAAAGAAGAAACACCGGATACAACTGGGGTGCACAGGGAACACACAAAAGAAGGAACACCGGATACAACTGGGATGCACAGGGAGCACACAAAAGAAGGAACACCGGATACACCTGGGATGTACAGGGAGCAGACAAAAGAAGGAACGCCGGATACACCTGGGATGCACAGGGAGCACACAGAAGAAGGAACACCGGATACAACTGGGGTGCACTGGGAGCACACAGAAGAAGGAACACCGGATACAACTGGGGTGCACAGGGAACACACAGAAGAAGGAACACTGGATACACCTGGGGTGCACAGGGAACACACAGAAGAAGGAACACCGGATACGACTGGGGTGCACAGGGAGCACACAGAAGAAGGAACACCGGATACACCTGGGGTGCACAGGGAGCACACAGAAGAAGGAACACCGGATACGACTGGGGTGCACAGGGAGCACACAGAAGAAGGAACACCGGATACGACTGGGGTGCACAGGGAGCACACAGAAGAAGGAACACCGGATACAACTGGGGGGAACAGGGAACACACAGAAGAAGGAACACGAGATACAATTGGGGTGCACAGGGAACACACAGAAGAATGACTGCTTGATGTGGCTGGGGTGCCTTGATACTAAGAATTGGTCTCTAGAACAATCTTTCAGTAACAGGACACTGTGGCTCAGTGCCAGGAGTAAGACCTCTTTCCCAAGCAAGGTATGTTGGAATGAGTCCAACATACATAGGAAGATGTCCAGTCCCAGTTGAGACTGGGTGTGTAGCTTCAATCAAACAGCAGATAAAACTTGATGACTCATATAGTTTCCATTCTTTGAATAAATGTCTTTTGGTCAACAGGAAACAGAAGAGTCTAATATGTAGAGCGCTGTGGGACAACAAGTAACATCATGTCTGCTGGCCCAAGGGACTGCGGGCAACAGTTTGCCTGCTGGCCCATTGGACTGCGAGCAACAGTTTTCCTGCTGGTCCATTGGACTGCGAGCAAGAGTTTGCCTGCTGGCCCATTGGACTGCGAGCAAAAGTTTGCCTGCTGGCCCATGGGACTGCGAGTAACAGTTTGGCTGCTGGCCCATGGGACTGCGAGCAACAGTTTGCCTGCTGGCCCATGGGACTGCGAGCAACAGTTTGCCTGCTGGCCCATGGGACTGCGAGCAACAGTTTGCCTGCTGGCCCATGGGACTGCGAGTAACAGTTTGGCTGCTGGCCCATGGGACTGCGAGCAACAGTTTGGCTGCTGGCCCATGGGACTGCGAGCAACAGTTTGCCTGCTGGCCCATGGGACTGCGAGCAACAGTTTGCCTGCTGGCCTATTGGACTGCGAGCAACAATTTGCCTGCTGGCCCATGGGACTGCGAGCAACAGTTTGCGTGCTGGCCCATTGGACTGCGAGCAACAGTTTGCCTGCTGGCCCATTGGACTGCGAGCAACAGTTTTCCTGCTGGCCCATGGGACTGCGCGCAACAGTTTGCCTGCTGGCCCATGGGGCTGCGAGCAACAGTTTTCCTGCTGGCCTATGGGACTGCGCGCAACAGTTTGCCTGCTGGCCCATGGGACTGCGCGCAACAGTATTTCTGCTGGCCCATGGGACTGCGAGCAACAGTTTGCCTGCTGGCCCATGGGGCTGCGAGCAACAGTTTGCCTGCTGGCCCATGGGATCGCGAACAACAGTTTGCTTGCTGGCTCATGGGGCTGCGAGCAACAGTTTGCCTGCTGGCCCATGGGACTGCGAACAACAGTTTGCTTGCTGGCCCATGGGGCTGCGAGCAACAGTTTGCCTGCTGGCTCATGGGGCTGCGAGCAACAGTTTGCCTGCTGGCCCATGGGACTGCGAACAACAGTTTGCTTGCTGGCCCATGAGACTACAAGAAATAGTTTGCCTGCTGATCCATGATCCATGAGACTACAAGAAACACTTTGACTGTTGGTCCATGGGACTGCAAGCAACAGTTTGCCTACTGGTCCATGGGACTACAAGCAACAGTTTGCCTACTGGTCCATGGGACTATTAGAACATATCAGCTACAGGTAAGGAGTCAGCATTGCATGTCTTCAGAACTACAGGTGACAGATCAGCATTGCAGCTGATCTGTGACAAGTTGTCTGGCATGCAATGAAGGATATGTAAAAGGCTAGAAGCATATAGGAGATTTTGATGTAAAAAAAGTTAAAAAAAAAAGGAAGTATAAAATAATAAACAGACCGGATGTAGAACTTACGTAAGAATTCGATAAAAACAAACCTGCTGGAAGATGTTTAGGAAAGATTGGTAGCAATCTGTGCCATTGGTTGTGAATTTGGATGCAATCATTAAACAGGGAGTAAGAGAAGTGGGTTTGCTGGATACCGACATTAAAAAAACTCCTCTTTTGTTATTCGATTTATAAAATGTTACAATTTTCACATTGGACCCATAAAAAGGGAAATTCGTCTTTCCACCAACAATGTGACTAATTGGTGTCACCGGCCATGAATCTCCCATCATTTCCCCATCATTACCCCCCTGATTATAGCAATATGTAGTCATACCCGTCCCTGAAGCACCAGCCATGGTCTCTGCGTCGTGTTTGCTTCCTCCAGGTTCCTGGATCCACTCTTATATATTCTTCAGCCTCTTTCACTCTCTGTTTCTTTGGACTGTTACAAGCAGAATATTCAGCCCTGATGTCGCACGTTTCCTTCCAGGATGCAAAGTATGCAAAACAAACTCTGCAATCCATACAAAAGCAATCCTTTATGAGTAGCTGAGCTCAGGGGCGTTTCCAGGCAATATTTTTTGCTGGTGCTAGGTGGTGATCAGTGAACGTGCTTGGGTTCCATTTGTGGGCTGTTCCTCGAAATTCAGAAGTTGAAAAGTTTAATCCAGAGCCCAATAAAGTCCTATGGGATGGGGGAAGGAGAAGGGGGATCGGAAAGTCGTTTCTGGACATTTTCAAAGATAATTGGAAAGGGATTGTGAAAGAAAGGGCCAGAGGAGCTGGGCTCTGCCCTGGGAGACATGTACCAATGTTCCTCCTTTTATGCCACTTTTAGGGCAGAGATGGAAGCACAACAATCCTTTCAGTTACATGCTTGAAAGATGCTGTTAACCCCTTCTCTGTCAAAGGATGTTTATAAACGGCCTAGCTGTAGGCAGGTGTAGTTCTTGCTCTATCCAGCACGTGGCATCTATCGCTATGTTGATGGAGTGGCGATTCAGGGGAGATGTTTTCCCATGTGGAGCCTCCGTAGCTTTCAAGTGGGGAGCAGTTGTCTGGATGCTGCAATCCCTGGTGACCTTCCATGGCCATCTTGGTTGGGGTGGTCCTTTTAAATGGGGACCTTGCTGGGGTTTGGAATGCATTCTGCGAGTTGTTAGTCCATGCATTCTCATCCAGGGTTTCATAGAACACAAGGGTTCCTCCAGAGTTTTATAGGGGTTCCTTTCAGGGGCGTAGATAAGGGGGAGGTCAGGGGGATCTGAACCCCCCCCCAGAGGAGAGTTGCAAACCATCCCTGCAGGTGGAGGCAGCTAGCAGCGCTGGAACTAGGGGTGTATGGGAGGGGTGGCAGTGCTTGTGGTGATAAGCAACGATCTCCTGTATGGCTTTCAATGAAGCAGATGGAAGCCACAGGAGGGAGAGGAGGAGCAGCGTCTTCCTGCTGCTTCATTGAAATCCATACAGGAGATCACTGCTTGTCACCACAACCACCCCTCACATTCACCCCTAGTCTTGCCGCCACCACCGCTGTACAGAAGGGTTCAGTTTTCTTTTCACCCCTCTCTTCTATCCACCTCTTCTTTCCTTCCTTCCATTCATCCACCCCTTCCTTACACCCTTTCTTCCATCCACCCACCCCTCCCTTCCTTCCACCCACCCCTCGCTTCCTTCCACCCCTCCCTTTCTTCCTTACACCCACCCCTCCCTTCCTTCCTTCCTTCCACCCACCCCTCCCTTCCTTCCTTCCACCCCTTCCTTCCTTCCACCCACCCCTCCCTTCCTTCCTTCCACTCCTTCCTTCCTCACACCCTTCCTTCCACCCACCCCTTCCTTCCTCACACCCTTCCTTCTACCAACCCCTTCCTTCCTCACACCCTTCCTTCTACCCACCCCTTCCTTCCTCACACCCTTCCTTCTACCCACCCCTTCCTTCCTTTTTGATGTAAAAAAGTTCAAAAATGAAGTATAAAATAAACAGACCGGATGTAGAACTTACGTAAGAATTTAATCAGAATGAATCTGCTAGAGGATGTCTCAATTTAGGAATGATTGGTAGCAATCTGTGCCATTGGTATTGAATTTGGATGCACTCATTAAACGGAATAAGAAAAGTGGGTTTGCTGAATACCGAGATTAAAAAAACCTCTTTTGTTACTCGGGATATAAAATGTTACAATTTTCACATTGGACCCAGATAAAGGAAAATTCATCTTTCTACCAACAATGTGACTAATAAAGACTCCACTGGTGTCACCGGCCATGAATCTCCCATCATTTCCCCTTCATTACCCCCCTCCTGATTATAGCAATATGTAGTCCTACCCGCAGGGGTGGACTGATAACTCATGGGGCCCCCGGGCAAAAGGGGATCATGGGGCCCCTGTGTCCTTGCCCAAACTCAAAAAAGCCTATGAAAAAGGTACCAGGGGCATCTCATGGGGCCCCCTACTGACCCCGGGCCCTCGAGCAGTGCCCGAGTTTCCAAATGGTCAGTCCGCCCCTGCCTACCCGTCCCTGGAGCACCAGCCATGGTCTCTGCGTCATGTTTGCTTCCTCCAGATTCCTGGATCCACTCTTATATATTCTTCACCCACTTTTACAAGCAGAATATTCAGCCCTGAACTGGCACGTTTCCTTCCAGGATGCAATGTATACAAAACAAACTCTGCAATCCATACAAAAGCAATCCTTTATGAGTAGCTGAGCTCAGGGGCGTTTCCAGGCAATTTTTATTTTTTTTGCTGGTGCTAGGTGGTGATCAGTGAACGTGCTTGGGTTCCATTTGTGGGCTGTTCCTCGAAATTCAGAAGTTGCAAAGTATAATCCAGAACCCAATAAAGTCCTATGGGATGGGGGAAGGGGGAGTGGAAAATAATTTCTGGACATTTTCAAAGATAATTGTCAAGGGATTGTGAAAGAAACGGCCTGAGGAGCTGGACTCTGCCCTGGGAGACATGTACCAACGTTCCTCCTTTTATGCCACTTTTAGGGCAAAGATGGAAGCACAACAATCCTTTCAGTTACATGCTTGAAAGATGCTGTTAACCCCTTCTCTATCAAAGGATGTTTATAAACGGCCTAGCTGTAGGCAGGTGTAGTTCTTGCTCTATCCAGCACGTGGCATCTGTCGCTATGTTGATGGAGTGGCAATTCAGGGGAGATGTTTTCCCATGTAGAGCCTCCGTAGCTTTCACGTGGGGAGCAGTTGTCTGGATGCTGCAATCCCTGGTGACCTTCCATGGCCATCTTGGTTGGGGCGGTCCTTCTAAATGGGGACCTTGCTGGGGTTTGGTATGCATTCTGCGAGTGGTTAGTCCATGCATTCTCATCCAGGGTTCCATAGAACACAAGGGTTCCTCCAGAGTTTTATAGGGGTTCCTTTCAGGGGTGTAGATAAGGGGGAAGTCAGGGGGGTCTGAACCCCCTCCCAGAGGAGAGTTGCAAACCATCCCTGCAGGTGGAGGCAGCGAGCAGCGCTGGGACTAGGGGTGTGTGGGAGGGGTGGCGGTGGTTGTGGTGATAAGCAAAGATCTCCTGTATGGCTTTCAACGAAGCAGCTGGAAGCCGCAGGAGGGAGAGGAGGAGTACCGCCTTCCTGCTACTTCATTGAAATCCATACAGGAGATCACTGCTTGTCACCACAACCACCCCTCACATACACCCGTAGTGTTGCCGCCACCACCGCTGAACAGAAGGGTTCAGTTTTCTTTTCACCCCTCCCTTCTATCCACCTCTTTTTTCCTTCTTTCCTTCCTTCCTTCCATCCACCCCTTCCTTCCTTACACCCTTTTTTCCATCCAACCACCCCTCCCTTCCTTCCTTCAACCCACCCCTTGCTTCCTTCCATCCCCCCCCTTGCTTCCTTCCACCCCTCCCTTCCTTCCTTACACCCACCCCTTCCTTCCTCACACCCACCCCTCCCTTCCTTCCACCCCTCCTTTACTTCCTTTCTTTCACTCCTTCCTTACACCCACCTCTTCCTTCCATCCTCCCCTTCCTTCCACCCCTCCTTTCCTTCCTTTCTTTCACTCCTTCCTTCCACCCACCTCTTCCTTCCATCCACCCCTTCCTTCCACCCACCCCCTCCTTCCTTCCACCCACCCACCTCTCCATTCCTCTCTTCCTTCCTCCCACCCCTCCCTCCCTTCCTTCCACCCTTGCCTCCCTTCCTACCACCCACCCCTCGAGGCCCGGACCTGGCCTGCTGCGGCCTACTCGAGGCCTGGACCTGGCTTGCTGTGGCCTACTCTAGGCCGGATCCCACCTGGATCTCGGAAAGGTGAGCTGCTGACTGGGGGAGGGTGGTGCCTTCTGTTGTCCCCTGCATACTGCCCTGGGAGTTCTTTGGAGGCCTGGGTGTTTCCCCCAGGGGAGAGGAGGATTGGCCTGGTCTGGAGGCTCTGTGAAGTGGTGGCTGCTGCCTGGAGGGGGACTACTGGAGCTGTCTGTGTCCTTTCCCCCTTCCCCCTTAAATAATCGTTGGCTTGGTCCCCTGAGGGGCTCTGGAGGCTCTGTCCCTTGGCTGGCACCTGTCCTGGGCTCTGACAGGGATCCCTACCTGTGCTACCTAGCTGGTGCAAGGGATTTTCCTATCTGTCACGGTCCATCCATTTCCTCCCCCTCACGGAGCTGGTGTCCTGTGTAACCGCTGGTGGAGCCGCTTCCTTCTGTGGTGGCCTCAGATCCCTAGTTTATACTTCTTCAGTCATATTTGGAGGCCAGCTGATAACATTTCCTACCAATTTTTATAGTAACCATTTCTTTGGTCTATGCTGATTGGGTGTTTGTTTTTCTTCTTTGCTGCAAGGTGCTTTTGATTGTTTATGTGCTTCAGTCTGTGCAGGGTATTCGGCTAATATACAGATTTTTCTGATGTCTGGTTTACAGTTTGCTGTTTTTTTCCCGGGGTTCAGTTTGAGTGGTTACACATAGGTTCTCCAATATCTATCTTACGGCGCCCCCTGATCTGAAATGTATTTCCTGGAATGTGCGAGGCATTAACTCCCCCGTTAATCACTCCTTGGTTTTCCAATTTCTCAAATCCTATGCCCCACATATTTGTACCCATTTGACGGGCCATGTAAGGGAATTCCTGTGAGATGGCTGGAGAATAGAAATGCGCATGCGCACGGAAATATCCAGGGAATAGTGACCAGACGTGCGCATGCGCACAGAAATGCGTGATCGTGCACATGCCCGATGAAGATTGGCGCCAGACGGACTATTTAAAGGGTGCCTCTGCCTGTGCTGACTGGTCTTCAGTTGTCCCCCGTGTCCTGCTTGTTCCTGTGTGATTCCCTTGTTGCTGACCTGGCTTCTTTCCGACTTGACTCTTGATTCCTCTCCTGCTTGATATTTGTTCCTGACCTCGGCTCTGCTCCTGACTTTGACTTGCTTATGATTTGGTACCTCGCTGTCCGCCCGTTGATGACCCTGGCTATTCCTATGACATTGCTCCTGTCTCCTATCCCAGCTTCCTGCCTTGCTCTGGTGCACTGTGAGGAAGAACAACAAAAAGAAGCTTCTTTTTGTTGTTCTTCCTCACAGTTCTGTTTGGGCTTCCCCAGCCTTGGTGTGGAGCCTTTTTTGGAGTTTGATTCCATCTACTCACCACCGGTCTGGGTCCTGGAGCGCAGGAGATATTGCATTTTGTTCATTGCTCTGGTGCACGCCTGGCGATCTACCATACCAGCTCCGCATATGACTACTGTGCCTGAATGGGTGGTTCATCAGTCTTCTAAGGACTCCAGGTGCAAGTGCTTCAAGCAACATCCGCTGGCACTCTTGTCCCCCTGGTCCCTAGACACCCTCTGTTCCACTTCCAGTGGGGTCAGGGCTAGTGACACAAGTGAGTCTGACCTCGTCATTTCAGTCTCCTCTCAGGTACATGACAGGCCATAGGATGCTGAGTCTCAGGAGAGCTTGGGTTGGTCATTATTATAATGCTTCATACTCTTCTTATGCTAGAAGGGTTAGTGTCCTTATACACAAGTCGTTGCCATTCACTCTCCTTCATCTCAAGCTGGACCCCGAGGGTAAATATGTTATAATCCATGCGATCATTAACTGTTTTGAAATGGCAATTGCTGGGCTCTACCATCCGCCTCCAGCTTCCGTGCGTTCGTTGGCTGCCTTGACTCCGCTCTTGGCCTCCTATCCCACATCCCATGTTCTTCTTGCTGGTGATTTTAATCTTACTCCGGACCCTAGCGCTGATAAATTATATCCGGATGCCAGCGGGGAGTCGGAGTTGGCCGAGCTTTATCAGTTCATGGATGTATGGAGGTGGAAAAATCCTGGGACCAGGGCATACACTTGTCACTCAGCATCACATAAAACTTTGTCTAGAATTGACCTTTATTATAAAATCTAAAATGCAGCGCTAACAGGTAAAAATAAAAGGTGCCAATGATACAAATGCACAAACAATATAATAAAAGGAAATAAAATAAAGTTCTGTGACGGTGCTCCCTGCGTTCCCAGTGCATATGGTAGAAATGCGCACTAACCAGAAGCGTATTCAAAATACGCGGTGTGTGATTATCCTGAAGATCCCCCCCTCTCTCTGGTCAGAATATGGACTGGAACTGGAGATAGTGAGGAAGAAGCGCCCTCGTATGGTGAAGATGGGATCCAAAAGGCCAGAGATCCCCTTCCAGTGATGTGTGGGTAAGAAATCCTTGATGGCAAAAAGCGTTCCCCTCTCTGGAGCTGATGAATGGATCACATCAGGGCTCTGAAAATTGAAAAGCTCCTGCCGGCCAGGCTCACTTTTAGCAAAGGTTCGGGAAATTTCCATTCTGCCGCGAGGGATTTCTGATCATGCTCCTGTTAGATGAGTTTATGTGAGTTTGTTTGGCCTCTAATAGCGAAAAGGTTGTAAAACAAAACCAATATAGAACAAAGAGGCGTGATATTGAGGTGTACTCACCACGCTGGGGAAAAAGGCCCAGGTGTAATAACTACGAAAAAGTCGAGATCCTGCATTCCATTCTCAACGATTACGATCGAGAATGAATCTTTACAGGCTGGAATTAAGCGAATGAAACTGGAACGAGATGAGGGTGTGAAGGAATTGTAAACATTGAAAAGAGATTTTACAGAATCCTGGAATTGGATAAATAAGCAGGTAGTAATGTGCTCATTGGGAACCAAACAGGAATAGAAGCCATATCGAAAGATTGGATAAAATACCAATGTAAATGTAACAATGTTGTATTGTTCACTTTCTTTGTGTGGTAAAGGAAAAGAGTAATAACTTTTTGTTTTTAAGTTATATTTTTTAGGTTCAGTGAGTTCATGAAAGATGTTTTACATATAAAGATGTCTATATACATAAATACACATACCCAACAAAGGTAAAGTATATTAGGTTAGGAATACAAACATGGCGATGATCTTCTTTCCTTTCTTCTCCTGTTTGCAGGAAACACATAGCAAGCTTTGTCACCTACCTGGTTGGGGAGCCTGACGTGGAGAGGAGGCGTCCTCTTACTACTCCCGCCCGGAGCCCCTGATAGTGGGAACAGAGGGCGCAGAGCCAGGAGTGGCACGAGTGCCGGGTGGGTCTGGAGCTGGTGGCTGGTAGGTGAAGACTCAGGAAATCCGGATGCAGGCCCGGTGCGGATGCAGGAACGTGGGTGCGGCAGCAGGCAGGTATGGCGGCAATCAGGATGCAGACCGGGAATGGACACAGGAGTGTGGATGCGGCAGCAGGCAGGTATGGCGGTAACAAGGATGCAGGCCAAGTGCAGGACTGTGGGTGCAGCAGCAGGCAGGTATGGCGGTTTTTTTCCGAAAAATTATGACAAAAAAATTACAACTTCAAAAAACTCGCCAATCCTCTTATGAAGTACGTCAGACTGTCTACTCTACAAAAACGGGTCATTTGTGCGGTATCTGTACTGTTCTGACATTTGGGGGGATATCTGTGCTGTCCTGACATTTGGGGGGATATCTGTGCTGTCCTGACATTTGGGGGATATCTGTACCGTCCTGACATTTGGGGGGATATCTGTACTGTTCTGACATTTGGGGGGATATCTGTGCTGTCCTGACATTTGGGGGATATCTGTACCGTCCTGACATTTGGGGGATATCTGTACCATCCTGACATTTGGGGGATATCTGTACTGTCCTGACATTTGGGGGATATCTGTACTGTTCTGACATTTGGGGGATATCTGTACCGTCCTGACATTTGGGGGATATCTGTACTGTCCTGACATTTGGGGGATATCTGTGCCGTCCGGACATTTGGGGGATATCTGTACTGTCCTGACATTTGGGGGATAGCTGTACTGTTCTGACATTTGGGGGATATCTGTACTGTCCTGACATTTGGGGGATATCTGTACTGTTCTGACATTTGGGGGATATCTGTACTGTTCTGACATTTGGGGGATATCTGTCCTGTTCTGACATTTGGGGGCTATCTGTACTGTCCGACAGTTGGGGGATATCTATACTGTCCTGACATTTGGGGGATATCTGTACTGTTCTGTCATTTGGGGGATATCTGTACTGTCCTGACATTTGGGGGATATCTGTACTGTCCTGACGTTTGGGGGATATCTGTACTGTTCTGACATTTGGGGGATATCTGTACTGTCCTGACATTTGGGGGATATCTGTACCGTTCTGACATTTGGGGGATATCTGTACCGTCCTGACATTTGGGGGATATCTGTACCGTCCTGACAGTTGGGAGATATCTGTACCATCCTGACAGTTGGGAGATATCTGTCCTGTTCTGACATTTGGGGGATATCCGTACTGTTCTGACATTTGGGGGATATCTGTACTGTCCTGACATTTGGGGGATATCTGTACCGTCCTGACATTTGGGGGATATCTGTACTGTCCTGACATTTGTGGGATATCTGTACTGTCCTGACATTTGTGGGATATCTGTACTGTCCTGACATTTGGGGGATATCTGTACCGTCCTGACATTTGGGGGATATCTGTACCGTCCTGACATTTGGGGGATATCTGTACCGTCCTGACATTTGGGGGATATCTGTACCGTCCTGACATTTGGGGGATATCTGTACCATCCTGACAGTTGGGAGATATCTGTCCTGTTCTGACATTTGGGGGATATCTGTACCGTCCTGACAGTTGAGAGATATCTGTCCTGTTCTGACATTTGGGGGATATCTGTACCGTCCTGACAGTTGGGAGATATCTGTCCTGTTCTGACATTTGGGGGATATCTGTACTGTCCAGACAGTTGGGAGATATCTGTCCTGTTCTGACATTTGGGGGATATCTGTACTGTCCTGACATTTGGGGGATATCTGTACTGTTCTGACATTTGGGGGATATCTGTAGCATCCTGACATTTGGGGGATATCTGTACTGTCCTGACATTTGGGGGATATCTGTCCTGTTCTGGCATTTGGGGGATATCTGTACCGTCCTGACATTTGGGGGATATCTGTACTGTCCTGACATTTGGGGGATATCTGTACCGTTCTGACATTTGGGGGATATCTGTACCGTCCTAACATTTGGGGGATATCTGTACCGTCCTGACAGTTGGGAGATATCTGTACCGTCCTGACAGTTGGGAGATATCTGTCCTGTTCTGACATTTGGGGGATATCCGTACTGTTCTGACATTTGGGGGATATCCGTACTGTCCTGACATTTGGGGGATATCTGTACTGTCCTGATATTTGTGGGATATCTGTACTGTCCTGACATTTGGGGGATATCTGTACTGTCCTGACATTTGGGGGATATCTGTACCGTCCTGACATTTGGGGGATATCTGTACCGTCCTGACATTTGGGGGATATCTGTACCATCCTGACATTTGGGGGATATCTGTACCGTCCTGACATTTGGGGGATATCTGTACCATCCTGACAGTTGGGAGATATCTGTCCTGTTCTGACATTTGGGGGATATCTGTACCGTCCTGACAGTTGGGAGATATCTGTCCTGTTCTGACATTTGGGGGATATCTGTACCGTCCTGACAGTTGGGAGATATCTGTCCTGTTCTGACATTTGGGGGATATCTGTACTGTCCAGACAGTTGGGAGATATCTGTCCTGTTCTGACATTTGGGGGATATCTGTACTGTCCTGACATTTGGGGGATATCTGTACTGTTCTGACATTTGGGGGATATCTGTAGCATCCTGACATTTGGGGGATATCTGTACTGTCCTGACATTTGGGGGATATCTGTCCTGTTCTGACATTTGGGGGATATCTGTACCGTCCTGACATTTGGGGGATATCTGTACTGTCCTGACATTTGGGGGATATCTGTACCGTTCTGACATTTGGGGGATATCTGTACCGTCCTAACATTTGGGGGATATCTGTACCGTTCTGACATTTGGGGGATATCTGTACCGTCCTAACATTTGGGGGATATCTGTACCGTTCTGACATTTGGGGGATATCTGTAGCATCCTGACATTTGGGGGATATCTGTACTGTCCTGACATTTGGGGGATATCTGTCCTGTTCTGGCATTTGGGGGATATCTGTACCGTCCTGACATTTGGGGAATATCTGTACTGTCCTGACATTTGGGGGATATCTGTACCGTTCTGACATTTGGGGGATATCTGTACCGTCCTAACATTTGGGGGATATCTGTACCGTTCTGACATTTGGGGGATATCTGTACCGTCCTAACATTTGGGGGATATCTGTACCGTTCTGACATTTGGGGGATATCTGTACCGTTCTGACATTTGGGGGATATCTATAGCATCCTGACATTTGGGGGATATCTGTACCGTCCTGACATTTGGGGGATATCTGTACCGTCCTGACATTTGGGGGATATCTGTCCTGTTCTGGCATTTGGGGGATATCTGTACCATCCTGACATTTGGGGGATTTCTGTACTGTCCTGACATTTGGGGGATATCTGTACTGTTCTGACATTTGGGGGATATCTGTAGCATCCTGACATTTGGGGGTTATCTGTACTGTTCTGACATTTGGGGGATATCTGTACTGTTCTGACATTTGGGGGATATCTGTAGCATCCTGACATTTGGGGGTTATCTGTACTGTTCTGACATTTGGGGGATATCGGTAGCATCCTGACATTTGGGGGATATCTGTACTGTTCTGACATTTGGGGGATATCTGTACTGTCCTGACATTTGGGGGATATCTGTCCTGTCCTGACATTTGGGGGATATCTGTCCTGTCCTGACATTTGGGGGGATATCTGTACTGTCCTGACATTTGAGGGATATCTGTACTGTCCTGACATTTGTGGGATATCTGTCCTGTCCTGACATTTGGGGGATATCTGTACTGTCCTGACATTTGGGGGATATCTGTACTGTCCTGACATTTGGGGGATATCTGTACCGTCCTGACATTTGGGGGATATCTGTACCGTCCTGACATTTGGGGGATATCTGTACCATCCTGACATTTGGGGGATATCTGTACTGTCCTGACATTTGGGGGTTATCTGTACTGTTCTGACATTTGGGGGATATCTGTAGCATCCTGACATTTGGGGGATATCTGTACTGTTCTGACATTTGGGGGATATCTGTACTGTCCTGACATTTGGGGGATATCTGTCCTGTCCTGACATTTGGGGGATATCTGTCCTGTCCTGACATTTGGGGGGATATCTGTACTGTCCTGACATTTGAGGGATATCTGTACTGTCCTGACATTTGTGGGATATCTGTCCTGTCCTGACATTTGGGGGGATATCTGTACTGTCCTGACATTTGGGGGATATCTGTACCGTCCTGACATTTGGGGGATATCTGTACCGTCCTGACATTTGGGGGATATCTGTACTGTTCTGACATTTGGGGGATATCTGTACCGTCCTGACATTTGGGGGATATCTGTACCGTCCTGACATTTGGGGGATATCTGTGCCGTCCGGACATTTGGGGGATATCTGTACCGTCCTGACATTTGGGGGATAGCTGTACCGTCCTGACATTTGGGGGATAGCTGTACTGTTCTGACATTTGGGGGATATCTGTACTGTCCTGACATTTGGGGGATATCTGTACTGTTCTGACATTTGGGGGATATCTGTACTGTTCTGACATTTGGGGGATATCTGTCCTGTTCTGACATTTGGGGGCTATCTGTACTGTCCGACAGTTGGGGGATATCTATACTGTCCTGACATTTGGGGGATATCTGTACTGTTCTGTCATTTGGGGGATATCTGTACTGTCCTGACATTTGGGGGATATCTGTACTGTCCTGACGTTTGGGGGATATCTGTACTGTTCTGACATTTGGGGGATATCTGTACTGTCCTGACATTTGGGGGATATCTGTACCGTTCTGACATTTGGGGGATATCTGTACCGTCCTGACATTTGGGGGATATCTGTACCGTCCTGACAGTTGGGAGATATCTGTACCGTCCTGACAGTTGGGAGATATCTGTCCTGTTCTGACATTTGGGGGATATCCGTACTGTTCTGACATTTGGGGGATATCTGTAGCATCCTGACATTTGGGGGATATCTGTACTGTCCTGACATTTGGGGGATATCTGTCCTGTTCTGGCATTTGGGGGATATCTGTACCGTCCTGACATTTGGGGGATATCTGTACTGTCCTGACATTTGGGGGGATATCTGTACCGTTCTGACATTTGGGGGATATCTGTACCGTCCTAACATTTGGGGGATATCTGTACCGTCCTGACATTTGGGGGATATCTGTACTGTCCTGACATTTGGGGGATATCTGTACCGTTCTGACATTTGGGGGATATCTGTAGCATCCTGACATTTGGGGGATATCTGTACTGTCCTGACATTTGGGGGATATCTGTCCTGTTCTGGCATTTGGGGGATATCTGTACCGTCCTGACATTTGGGGAATATCTGTACTGTCCTGACATTTGGGGGATATCTGTACCGTTCTGACATTTGGGGGATATCTGTACCGTCCTAACATTTGGGGGATATCTGTACCGTTCTGACATTTGGGGGATATCTGTACCGTCCTAACATTTGGGGGATATCTGTACCGTTCTGACATTTGGGGGATATCTGTACCGTTCTGACATTTGGGGGATATCTATAGCATCCTGACATTTGGGGGATATCTGTACCGTCCTGACATTTGGGGGATATCTGTACCGTCCTGACATTTGGGGGATATCTGTACTGTTCTGACATTTGGGGGATATCTGTCCTGTCCTGACATTTGGGGGATATCTGTCCTGTCCTGACATTTGGGGGGATATCTGTCCTGTCCTGACATTTGGGGGGATATCTGTCCTGTCCTGACATTTGGGGGGATATCTGTACTGTCCTGACATTTGAGGGATATCTGTACTGTCCTGACATTTGTGGGATATCTGTACTATCCTGACATTTGGGGGATATCTGTACTGTCCTGATATTTGGGGGATATCTGTACTATCCTGACATTTGGGGGATATCTGTACTGTCCTGACATTTGGGGGATATCTGTACTGTCCTGACATTTGGGGGATATCTGTACCGTCCTGACATTTGGGGGGATATCTGTACTGTCCTGACATTTGGGGGTATCTGTACCTTCCTGACATTTGTGGGATATCTGTACTGTCCTGACATTTGGGGGATATCTGTACTGTCCTGACATTTGGGGGATATCTGTCCTGTCCTGACATTTGGGGGGATATCTGTACTGTTCTGACATTTGGGGGATATCTGTACTGTCCTGACATTTGTGGGTATCTGTACTGTCCTGACATTTGGGGGATATCTGTACTGTCCTGACATTTGGGGGATATCTGTACCGTCCTGACATTTGGGGGATATCTGTACCGTCCTGACATTTGGGGGATATCTGTACTGTTCTGACATTTGGGGGATATCTGTACTGTTCTGACATTTGGGGGATATCTATACTGTTCTGACATTCTTGGACCTCAAGAAATTAGATTGGCTGTCAGTACTTCAGGATTGATCAATATTCAGATCTATATCATAGTTTGTGAACTCTATAACTTTCCTACAAACTAAATAATACATCCTAATTTGGGTTATTTTCACCAAAGTCATGTAGCAGAATACATCTCGGCCTAAATTTATGAAGAACAATTATTTATTTGCAAACTTTTATAACAGAAACAAAGAAAAAAGTGGGTTTTTTTCAAAATGTTTGGTCTTTTTTTGTTAATTTAGCAAAAAATAAAAACCCCGGCGGTGATTAAATACCACCAAAAGAAAGCCCTAGTTGTGTGAAGAAAATGATAAAATTTTAGTTTGGGTACAGTGTTGCATGACCGCGCAATTGTCATTTAAAGTGTGAGAGCGCTGAAACCTGAAAAATGGCCTGGGGGGGGAAGGGGGTGAAAGTGCCCGGTATGGAAACAGTTAATAACAATCACTCAGGAAATTTAGAAATTTTATGTTTCCTTTTCTTTCCTGTGGCTCAGAGTGCAGTTTTCATTGACAGGAAAATACATGATATGTTATTTGACACTTGATGGTATTTTGTCGATTTCGTATGTTTGTGTTTTTGTTTTGTTTTTCTCTTCCAAATGGACTCATTACCTCTGCTGGAAGTCCGTTCCAAGCATTCACTACTAGCTTAGTCATTGGGAACCTCTCAGAGGTTGAGTGAGGGGTGAGGGGGGTTAGTAATGGTTTTTGAGTTTTATATTTTAGGAAAAATACCAGAACATTGACGGATAATACAGACCTTACCAGGGGCGGACTGACAACTCATGGGGCCCCTGGGCAATAGGCGATCATGGGGCCCCTGTGTCCTTGCCCAAACTCAAAAAAGCCTATGAAAAAGGTACCAGGGGCATCTCATGGGGCCCCCTACTGACCCCGGGCCCTCGGGCAGTGCCCGAGTTTCCAAATGGTCAGTCCGCCCGTGGACCTGACCCAGACTAAGCAAATACTTGGATAAGAGGTCCTTAAAGCATAGCAAACTTTGTATGTTTGTTTGAAGGAGAAGCCTCTGAATTGCAGTTAATTAACCCCTTCCAGTCCGGACTCTTTCCCCCCCTTCCAGTTCAGACACTTTCCCCCCCCTTCCAGTCCGGACGCTTTTCCCCCCCTTCCAGTCTGGACACTTTCACCCCCTTCCAGTCCGGACACTTTCACCCGCCTTCCAGTCCGGACACTTTCCCCCCTTTCAGTCCGGACACTTTCGCCCCCTTCCAGTCCGGACACTTTTGCCCCCTTCCAGTCCGGACACTTTCGCCCCCTTCCAGTCCGGACACTTTCCCCCCCTTCCAGTCCGGACACTTTCCCCCCCTTCCAGTCCGGACACTTTCCCCCCCTTTCAGTCCGGACACTTTCGCCCCCTTCCAGTCCGGACACTTTCGCCCCCTTCCAGTCCGGACACTTTCGCCCCCTTCCAGTCCGGACCCTTTCGCCCCCTTCCAGTCCGGACCCTTTCGCCCCCTTCCAGTCCGGACCCTTTCGCCCCCTTCCAGTCCGGACCCTTTCGCCCCCTTCCAGTCCGGACCCTTTCGCCCCCTTCCAGTCCGGACACTTTCACCCCCTTCCAGTCTGGACACTTTCACCCCCTTCCAGTCCGGACACTTTCGCCCCCTTCCAGTCCAGGCACTTTCGCCCCCTTCCAGTCCGGACACTTTCGCCCCCTTCCAGTCTGGACACTTTCACCCCCTTCCAGTCCAGACACTTTCGCCCCCTTCCAGTCCAGGCACTTTCGCCCCCTTCCAGTCCGGACACTTTCGCCCCCTTCCAGTCCGGACACTTTCACCCCCTTCCAGTCCGGACACTTTCACCCCCTTCCTGTCCAGGCCAATTTTCAGCTTTCGGCGCTATCACACTTTGAATGACAATTGCGCGGTCATGCAACACTGTACCCATATGAATTTTTTAGCATTCTTGCAGCCATTGAGAAATGCTGTGATAGCTGTGATTGGTCACAGCTTGTCACATGGTACAAGGCTGTTGTGATTAGCCCTGTACCATGTGATCTCTGTGATCATTCACAGATATCACACATAGTAAGCAATGATGTCAGAAGTGACATCTTGCTTACTACTCTGCATGTGATCACTGATTGGCCAATCAGTGATCACATGATCGAGACTTCGCACAGAGGTCCCGTACGACAATCGGAGCGAGCACCAGATCGCGGTGTTGCACGCTCCCAGGGAGCCCGCACAAGCAGGGGTCAGGGAGGCCGTTTATTAACTGCCACCCGACCCTGCACTGCCAGCCGTTTATATACATGGGCCAGACAGGAGGTGGTTAATGGCAGTCGGGACGAACTAAAACTCTAAAATAAAAGGTTTTTTTCCTCTCTCTACTTTGTTTTTATTTTTTGTGTCCCTGCCTTGCAAAGTGAGTTTAAAATGGATCGATTTACTCCCTATAGGAGAGAAGTGGCTCGTGCCAAGTCACTGTATAACAGCAATGGGTTTTTTTTTCTTTTTTTTTTGTAATGCAGTTTGCATTTTGTTTTGGAGACCAAATACAGATTCAATGCTCTCTAACAAGTTGAGAATGGTGTAGGACAGGGGTGTGCAAACTGTGGCCTCTGCGAGTCATGATGTAACTGTCAGCCTTTCAATGACTCATGGGACATGTAGTTCCATGACAGATGGAGGGCCACAGTTGCCCACCCCTGGTGTAGGATAACTGTCATGCTGAGTCAGCATTAAATCTGTACCTTTTGGGGGGTTTTTTATTGTTTTTAGGGGGGTTTTTTTGCTCTTTTTTTCTGTCTATCCTTTTAGCACAATATTTCTTCCTGGGTAATTAAGTTGTTTGGTTTGGCTATGGTGAAATAAAAAAAAAAAAAAAAAGAGGGGGATATGGAGAACATTATATGGAGAACATTTTGAATTTGCACAGAGAGAACATTTTGTTTAAATGTTTGATATAGAATATTAAAGCTCCCTTACAGCAATTTTGTGTGTTTTAAGTGAATTTCCAGCATTTTTTGTCTCTTCCAACATTGAATAACTGTTTTATATAAATGTAGTGAAGCTCCCTTATTGTCATTTAACTATTGCCAACAACAAAAGTAACACCAGTTTTAAGAAACAGTTGTGTATCCATTACATACAGTATCTCTACATCTCACATGTCTACAGTCTACAGTCCTAGAACCTATCAGTCATCATATACGATCATTTTTTTTCTTCTGTTTGTTGGTTTTTGCCATAATGAAGTTCAAAGGGCATTGCTTGAGTATCACATAGATATACCGGGACTTGAGATGAGATTCATAGTGATTGGCCATTAGCAGGTATAGTATAGCACAATTGTACTTAAGTGTAAAGGTAGGACCTCTTCCCTAGCCTGCTGAAGGTGTGACCTCTTCCCTAGCCTGCTGAAGGTATGACCTCTTCCCTAGCCTGCTAAAGGCGTGACTTCTTCCCTAGCCTGCTAAAGGCATGACCTCTTCCCTAGCCCGCTAAAGGCATGACCTCTTCCCTAGCCCGCTAAAGGCATGACCTCTTCCCTAGCCTTCTAACGGTATGACCTCTTCCCTAGCCATCTAACGGTATGACCTCTTCCCTAGCCCGCTAAAGGTATGACCTCTTCCCTAGCCATCTAACGGTATGACCTCTTCCCTAGCCTGCTAAAGGTATGACCTCTTCCCTAGCCTGCTAAAGGTATGACCTCTTCCCTAGCCTGCTAAAGGTATGACCTCTACCCTAGCCTGCTAAAGGTATGACCTCTTCCCAAGCCTGCTAAAGGTATGACCTCTAACCTAGCCTGCTAAAGGGATGACCTCTTCCCTAGCCTGCAAAAGGTATGACCTCTTCCCAAGCCTGCTAAAGGTATGACCTCTTCCCTAGCCATCTAACAGTATGACCTCTTCCCTAGCCTGCTAAAGGTATGACCTCTTCCCTAGCCTGCTAAAGGTATGACCTCTTCCCTAGCCTGCTAAAGGTATGACCTCTTCCCTAGCCTGCTAAAGGTATGACCTCTTCCCTAGCCATCTAACGGTATGACCTCTAACCTAGCCATCTAAAGGTATGACCTCTTCCCAAGCCTGCTAAAGGTATGGCTCATGCAGTAGCTAGATTCCAGTAAAAGCATACACTGGTGAGTTGTGATGGCAACAAGATCCCCAATGGAGACGTGAAGGGTCATACACACACAGTGGGCATCAGAAGAAGGTGGGGAATAACTTGCAGGCTTATTATTATTATACAGTATTTATATAGCGCTAAAAGGTTTGCTCAGTGCTGTACAATATAGTGGGGGACAATACAGTAACAAAACAAAACACGAGGGGTTCAAGGGCCCTGCTCTTTCGAGCTTACAATCTAGGCTTATGACAATGGAGAGAGGCAGAGGGAGCTTTCAAACCAAAGAAGCTGGCTGAAGGTGATAACCATCCAAATTGTTAACCTACCTAGCGGTATGATGTCAATATTTCTGTGCTCAAAGCAGTACTTTTTTTTTTTCCTTAATCGGTACATTTTTTTGCATGGAAATATGTTGTTTTTTTATTGTAGGCCTGTAATTTTTAGGAATAACTCATTGAACTCTGACCGAACAAGAGTCTAGTAAACATCCCAGGTAGGATAAAATTTGAAACACGAAATCATAAATTATAATATAATAAATAATCATAAAAAATAATAATATAATAATAAATTTAATTCAATAATATAATCAAACCAAAAACACTGAAATATGACATCCGCCCAGAATGAGAGAACCGCCTTGCACCCATCATTTCCTTATATGGTGGGCGGGAGGCGGATAAAAGTTTTTTTTTTTAACTTGTTGCCGACCGCAGATAGCCGAATGACGGCTGCACTGCGGACGGCCAGTTCTGAGTGGACATCATATGACGTCCCCCCAGAACGCGCTCTCCTGCGCGCCCCAGGGGGCGCGCACCCGGCGATCTCCGTGATCGCTGTGTCCTACGGACACAGCTGATCACGTGAAGTGGTAAAAGGCCAATCACAGCGGCCTTTTACCACCTGATCAGCGGTGTCCAATGACACGCTGATCAGAGGGAAATGCAAGTGCCGGTTCTCGGCTGCACTTTCCTCACGCTGTCAGATCGTGAGGAAAGTACTGCCGAGAACCGGCAGTTGTCAGAGCGGGGATCGGCACCGATCATCAGGGCACTGATGATCAGTGCCCTGATGATCCGTGCCCAGCAGTGCCACCCGCAAGTTCCGCCCACCTGTGCCTGCAGTGCGCCCACTAGCTCCGCCCACCTGTGCCCAGCAGATCACCCACCTGTGCCCAGCAGTGCACCCACCTGTGCCCAGCAATGCACCTACCTGTGCCACTCTGCAATTTCACACACCTGTGCCCAGAAGTGCCACCTACCTGTGCCCAGCAGTGCCACCCACCTGTGCCCACCAGTGCCACCCACCTGTGCCCACCCACCATTGCTGCCCACCAGTACCACCCACCATTGCAGCCCAGCAGTGCTGCCAGTCAGTGCCCAGCGGTTGTGCCAGTCAGTGCCGCCAGTCAGTGCCCAGCAGTGATGCCAGTCAGTGCCGTCTATCAGTACCCATCATCAGTGTCACCTATCAGTGCCGCCTATCAGTGCTGCATATTAGTGCCGCCTATCCGTGACACCTCATTAGTGCTGTCTATCAGTGCCGCCTATCCGTGCCACCTCATTAGTACTGCCTATCAGTGCCCTTTAGTGCTGCCTATCCGTGACACCTCATTAGTGCTGTCTATCAGTGCCCTTTAGTGCTGCCTATCCGTGACACCTCATTAGTGCTGTCTATCAGTGCCCTTTAGTGCTGCCTATCCGTGACACCTCATTAGTGCTGTCTATCAGTGCCCTTTAGTGCTGCCTATCAGTGCCCATCAGTGCCGCCTATCAGTGCCCATCAGTGTTTGCCTCATCAATGCACATCAGTGAAGGAGAAAAATTACCTGTTTGAAAAATTTTATAATAGAAACAAAGAAACTTTTTTTTTTTCAAATTTTTGGCAATTTTTTATTTATAGCGCAAAAAGTAAAGCGCCCAGTGGTGATTAAATACCACCAAAAGAAAGCTCTATTTGTGAGAAAAAAATGATCAAAATTTCATATGGGTACAATGTTGCATGACCGCGCAATTGTTAATCAAAGTGCGGCAGCGCTGAAAGCTGAAAATTGGCCTGGTAAATAAGGGGGTATAAGTGCTCGGTGGGCAAGTGGTTAATTTCAAAAGGCAACAGCAAAATTCTGAATATTAAAGGAGATTACACATGAATCATTATTTTAGGTGTGGCCTAATTTCACTGGCCACAAGGGGCGGACTGTTAGATAATGAGTTTATGTGAAATCTTCATTAAACACTGTAAATAATATTGTATTATGAATATATTTCAGTTACAGCTTTATCAGTGTGGATGTGCAATACATCTTCCCATAAATTCCTCTTCTATAGATACCATGGTTGCCAAAGGGAATATTCTATTAACCACTTCCAGTCCGGACACTTTCCCCCCTTCCTGACCAGGGCAATTTTCAGCTTTTAGCGCTATCACACTTTGAATGACAATTGCGCGGTCATGCAACACTGTACCCAAATGAATTTTTTACCATTTTTTTGAGACAGATAAAGCTTTATTTTGGTGGTATTTATTCACCTCTGGGATTTGTATTTTTTTTGCTATGTAAATGAAATATCCAAAAATTTTGAAAAAAAGTGTTTTTTTTATAAAATTTTGCAAATAAATAATATTTCATCATAAATCTTAGCCAAAATGTATTCCGTTATCTTTTTAGTAAAAAAAAAAAAATCCAAATTAGTTTATAAGCAAAAATTATCATTTTTAAACATTTTTTTTTACATTTTTATTTTATTTTTTTATATTATTATTATTATTTTTTTTTTTTTTTACATACGGTCACCCTAGCAGCACAGTACAGGGACACTGTACTACTTGTGGGGGGTGATGAAGATTTTTTTTTTTTTTTACACTGATTGCTTTTACACCCATATAGGCTGTAAAAGCAATAATTTCTCCTCTCTGGCTGCATTCTTGCAGCCATTGAGAAATACTGTGTGAGCTGTGATTGGTCACAGCTTGTCACATGGTACAAGGCTGTTGTGAACAGCCTTGTACCATGTGACATCGGTGATCATTCACAGATTTCACACGTAGTAAGCAATGATGTCAGAAGTGACATCTTGCTTACTACTCTGCATGTGATCACTGATTGGCCAATCAGTGACCACATGATGGGGACCTCGCAGAGAGCTCCTGTCCGACGATCAGTGTTCCACTGTGTCCAGATCGCGGTGCTGCGCGCTCCCAGGGAGCATGCACAAGCAGGGTGCGGGGAGGCCGTTTATAAACAGCCACCCAACCCTGCACTGCCACCGTCCGGCCATTTATATATATGGGCCAGACAGGAGGTGGTTAGAGTCTTTTCAAAAAGTTTTTTTTTGGTTTTTTTGGTTTTTTATTTCAGCAAAATTCTGAATATTAAAGGAGATTACACATGAATCATTATTTTAGGTGTGGCCTAGTTCCACTGGCCACAAGGGGCGGACTGTTAGATAATGAGTTTATGTGAAATCTTTATTAAACACTGAAGATAATATTGTATTATGAATATATTTCAGTTAGAGATTTATCAGTCTGGATGTGCAACACGTCTTCCCATAAATTCCTCTTCTATAGATACCATAGTTGCCAAAGGGAATATTCTATTAATTACACCTTCTTTACTTTTCAGACAGTTCGGTGGCAGAGTTAGTTGGCTTCACAAATATGCACTTCAAAGGATACCTCATTTAGATATGCAATGAAGGCGGACAGCCGTTCATGAATAGTTTCCCAGCCAAAGGTCATGAAGTGGCTTGCTTATATTCCATAAAGGGTGTGCTAAGATTTGCCTTAAAGGGGGTTGGTGTATGCTAAATACAGGGGATTTGAAGTTAGCCAATTATGAAAGGGAATAGACTGGCCAACCAATCAGAGATACTCTATGGAAATTAACGGAAGAGAGGCCTATAACTATGGACAGGAGAGAGAGAGGTTCTCTTTTTGGAACACCAGAGGAAGGGAATGGAACTTTTACGTCCAGTTCCATGGTAATTATGGAATATATCCCTCGCACTTGTATCTAAATGTTTGTCTTATGTCTTTTCTGTCTCACGGTTTGTATTTTGTATTGTGTTCGAGCTTTCTTAATACTGTTTCTTTTATGTAACTAGATAGATTGTTTGTGGTAGTTTAGACCTCCATCCTATTCACCAATAAATTTTGGTTGTTGTGTTGAACCTTTCACTTCTGGGTAAGAACTCTTCATTTACCAAATCATATCAGAGAAATATTATAGTTCATAACCTATAGATTTAGTCAACACTCCACTCCTTCTTACATTACGTATTGCTGATGCCCCAGGGGTAAAGGTCTGGAGGTTATCCCGGTATTGGATCACTGATCCTGATGTAGAACCCCCTATAGGGAAGGCATTGGAGCTTTATTGAAACTCTAATGAGAATACTGCTGCGCCTACTTCTACCTGGGAGGCTTGTAAGGCTACTCTTTGGGGTCAATATCAGACCCTGATAGGGGGGCTGCAGGTTAGACGGCGGGAGGAAGTGGACTTGGTGGACTGGAGGGTGCAGAAAGCTGAATCCAGTTATGTGAACAATCCAGATCCTGTTGGTCATCACGATTTACAGCTGGCTATTAGGGACACCTTGTTGCTTCACCTCCCGAAAGGCTATGCTGCATCAAAAACAACGTATTTTTGGAACAGGGGGATAAAGCGGGTCGCCTTCTGGCTTAGTTGGCTAGGGAACAATCTGCCCAGTCCAATATTGCTCTTATAAAGGCTGAAGAGGGTTCTAGGATTCTTGATCCACTTTCCATTAACCAGCGGTTTGCAGTTTGTATTCCTCCAGAGCCACCTTTATGTCACTGGATTTGTCCCGTTATCTGGATCAGGTTGACCTGTCATCTCTCTCTGCAGTCCAGAGGGAGCGGTTGGAGGCACTGATTTCCCTGGAGGAGATCCAGCAGGCGATTGGCGCTCTTCAATCGGGAAAGACACCCGGATGGTTTCCCGATTGAATTCTATAAAACATACATTGAGTAAATGGCTCTCTGATTTCAAACACTTTTTAACGCACTCCTAGAGACAGGAACTCTGCCCTCTGACATGCTTTAGGCGGGGATTGTGGTGATTTTGAAGCCCGGGAAAGACCCAACTCAATGCTCCTCCTACCAGCCAATTTCCCTCTTGAATACTGATGCGAAGGTACTTGCCAAGGTGCTGGTTGTGAGACTGGGTTCGGTTATCTCTGCGGTGGTGCCTCATGATCAGACGGGTTTTATGTCGGGGAAGGGTACGGACATTAATATACGGAGACTGCTCACCCATATTTCTTCGGCTCACGATAGAGATGACCCTGGAGTTGTGCTGTCCCTGGATGCCGAGAAGGCCTTTGATTCGGTTGAGTGGGAATATCTATGGGAAATACTGCATCGCTTCGGATTTGGCCCTTTTTTAATTTCGTGGATTAGGTGCCCTTACAGTGCACCATTTGCACGTATGTACTAACAATATCCTCCCCCCCCCCTCCTTTTGCTCTCCATAGGAGCACTCGGCAGGGCTGTCCGCTTTCGCCAGGCTTGTTTGCCCTGGCGATTAAGCCCTTAGCCTGCCTAATCTGCTCTTCCGATTCTTTACATGGCCTTCCGGTGGGTGACTGGGAGGATAGGATTTCCCTCTATGCGGACGATACTCTTATATTTGAGGGACTGTAATTCGTCTCTTAGGGAGGCACCGAGTCTTATTGATCACTTCGGCAGTTACTCCGGTATCCGCATTAATTGGGAGAAGTCCATACTGTTTCCTCTTGCATCAGGGCCCTTACCCAACATTTCCTTCGCCCCTATTAAATCGGTCTCTTGCTTTAAGTATTTGGGTGTAACGGTGCAACGTGACGTGAAGAAGTTTCTAACAGACAATCTTTACCCCCTTGTCCAACAGTTGCAGACTAAATATACTGCGTGGTCTTCGCTTCCGATTAGCACCATCGGCCGTGTTAATCTTTTTAAAATGATATTCCTACTGTCAGGGCTCCGGGTATGACCAGAGGTGTGTGGACTGACACAGGGAAACGCAGGCTTCAGATATGGTATAAACAATATGATTTATTAAGACTAACAATACAAAACGCAGTGCAAAACTAAACATAAACACAGTGCAAACGAACCAAACCACCTACAGATAACAATACATACAATGCAAGAGTTGTCAGGCAGGCCGGGTCAGTAGCAAACGGGCAAACGGAGTACCAGGAACAGGCAGGAGAGTGGTCGGGGTCACAAGCTGGGTTCAGTAACTCACGGGCAGCGCGGTGCAGAGGGTCAGGCAGAGAATGGTCGGGGTCACAAGCCAGGGATCAAACAGGAGAAGTCAGCAGAGGTCAGGATCAGGCAGGGTCGGCAACAAGTCAGGCAGAAAAAGGAACAGGAACACAGGATACAAGATACAGGGGCCCATGGAAAACACACACCAAGGCCCTGACTGTGAGTCTGGCCATTCCTTAAATACAACCCCCGCAATCAGCTTCAGGTGTTTGACTGACTGCAGGGGTGAGTCTCTGATTGCTGAGAGCACCCGCTGGCCAGCCCTGGTACTGCAGCCCACAAGGCAGGTGAGTCCCACCATTATTGGCAAGTCCATTCCTGACACCTACCTAAGTTTATCTATTTTTTTCGGCATACACCGGTGCAGATCCCACAATCCTTTTTCTGTCGAGTTGATGGCATTGTCTCTGGGTTTATTCGGGCTGGAAGTGCCCCTAGTGTCAGGGTCCTGTCCACGACAGGAGTTCTGGAAGATCTGGCATTTCTGCCAATACTCTACATGGCCGCAGAAGTACACATCAGCCTCAGTCTGGTGCCAGACGGCCTTTATAAGGAGGCTCATCACTTCCTCTGGTTGCTGGATAATCTCTAGCTCCCCGTGACCTGTTCCCTGATATTCTGACTTGTGATTACCTGTTACCGACTCGGCTTGCTCCTGGACCTGTCTACTCTGATTTACCCCTGGTCTGACCTCGGCTTGGCTTACGGATACTCTCTCTCTCTCGTTCCTCTGTGTATCACCTCGGCTATCCCATCTGACTACGTCCGCTCTGATTCCCACCTGATACCTGACCTTGGCTTGAACCGACTACCCAGTAAACATCTAAATCCCGGAAGGGCTTACATACCACGCACAGGCGTGGTCCAGTTTGTACTGTGTACTTGCTTGGTTATTGTTTGTTTATGATTTGCTTTTCTTCGTTGCCTCTCTTCTACTCCCCCCCCCCCCCCCCCTTTTTTTTCCTCACTTCTCTATTCTTACCTTTTCCCCTTTTTTTTCCCTCACTTCTCTATTCTTACCTTTTCCCCTTTCTCCCCCCCCCCCCCCCTTTTTTTTCCTCACTTCTCTATTCTTACCTTTTCCCCTTTCTCCCCCCCTTTTTTTTCCTCACTTCTCTATTCTTACCTTTTCCCCTTTTTTTTCCCTCACTTCTCTATTCTTACCTTTTCCCCTTTCTCCCCCCCCCCTTTTTTTTCCTCACTTCTCTATTCTTACCTTTTCCCCTTTCTCCCCCCCTTTTTTTTCATCACTTCTCTATTCTTACCTTTTCCCCTTTCTCCCCCCCCCCCCCCATTTTTTTCCTCACTTCTCTATTCTTACCTTTTCCCCTCCCCCCCCCCTTTTTTTTGTTAAGGATGTTCAGTTGACTCCATATGATATTTAGCTTTTTAATTCCATGTGAATTGTATTTATACTGACTGCCTTACATTTGCCTGTTCGTATGTACCTTGCGCCTTGTTTTACTTTTGTACAATTTCAATAAACACAAAAAAAATATTCATGCTGGGTATTTGAATCCTCCCATCCTAAACTCCAGAAGCTTTTCCTAGAGTCAGGGGGAAGTAATCAAACTCCCAGCTTGTGGAGCCTCAAGACGACCAAACTAAACAATCCTGCCTCCTGTAGCTACAGGAGAAGCCCAAACTAAATGTACCTAACAGCCTGCGTAGAAGTGACATCTGTTTACCTCACTTTGTATTGGCTGAATGCTTTGAAAGATTAGTTTACCTTTTGGATAAAAATAATAAATGCACATTTTTTTGCAGGTAAACAAAATGTGCATTTATTATTTTTGTTCAAAGGAACCTGGAAAACATTGCACCGGTGATCAGTAGATCGCTGGTGCCATACAGGTCTCCTGCAGACCTGTCAGAATATCTGCTTGCTGTACGAGACGTATGGGGTGTACGGGATGTACGGCCAAGCAAATATTTTGACAGGAAGCTTGAATGCTTCTCCACAGCTCCTTGGTAGTTCATTGAAAGCTACAAGCCCACAGCTGCTAAGGCTGTTGGGACTTGCAGTTCATTCATTTCTGGAAGTCCGTGAATGAATGACGTGGCCATGTGGGTGGAGCCCCGTACGGCCATGTTGCTTAAAAATCTTAGACAGTATTGGAAAACTTCTTCCCACATTATCTGTCAGAGGGAGAGGGGCAGTGAGCACGGCTGCAGCTAAAAACGTTTGGAACATGTAACATGTTCCCAAAGGTGAACTTATCCTTTAAAGACTATCTTCCCAAACTGTCTTCTTTTCTGGACATTCTGGTCATTTTCTCCACTACTGCAAAGGAAATTGCATCTGTTTCCCAATTCATAAAAGGATGAAGCCAAGTTTTCACCCCTTCCATTTCACTCTGGATTGGCTAGAAGAATCAAAGGTCCCTCACCTCACTTTGTATTGGCTGAATGCTTTGTGGGTAGTCCATCATCCCCCCAGTTTCCCCTTCCAGACCTACATGCTCTGGTAATGTCCTCTATTGCTGCCAAGGAAGTGACATCTATTTCCTAATATACAGAGGATGGAGAAGTGGAGAGCCCAACCTTGGAGGACAAAGAAGAGGCAAACCCACCCTTAGAGGATGGAAGGGTGGCAAGCCCTCCCTTGCAGGATGGAGAAGTGGCAAGCCCTCCCTTGCAGGATGGAGAAGTGGCAAGCCCACCCTTGGAGGATGGAGAAGTGGCAAGCCAACCCTTGGAGGACGGAGAAGCGGCGATCCCACCCTTGGAGGATGGAGAAGCAGCAAGCCCACCCTTGGAGGACAGAGACTTGTCAAGCCCACCCTTGGAGGACAGAGAAGTTGCGAGCCCACCCTTGGAGGATGAAGAGGTGGAGAGCCCACCCTTGGAGGATGGAGAAGTGGCAAGCCCACCCTTGGAGGCAAACCTACCCTTGGAGGATGGAGAAGTGGCAATCCCATCCTTGGAGGCAAGCCCACCCTTGGAGAAGTGCTGAGCCAACCTTTGGAAGATGGAGAAGTGGCAAGCCCACCCTTGGAGGATGAAGAAGTGGCAAGCCCACCCTTGGAGAACAGAAAAGTTGCGAGCCCACCTTTGGAGGATGGAGAAGTAGTGAGCCCACCCTTGGAGGATGGAGAAGTGGCAAACCCACCCTTGGAGGATGAAGAAGTAGAGAGCCCACCCTTGGAGGATGGAGAAGTGGGTAACCCACCCTTGGAGGATGGAGAAGTGGCAAACCCACCCTTGGAGGCGAGCCCACCCTTGCAGAAGTGGAGAGCCCACCCTTGGAGGATGGAGAAGTGGTAATCCCATCCATGGAGGAGTCTTTTTCTCACATGCTGTGTAAAGAGGAAGGAGAGCTGATGGCTGGCAAGGCTGTCAGTACTTTGTTTACATTGATAATCAGAGCACTGATCATCAGTGTCCTTATTATTAGTGCAATCCCATCAGTGCAGCTTATCAATGCCAATCAGTGCTGCCTCAGAGCAGCCCCATCAGAGCAGCCTATCAGTGCTCATCAGTGCAGCCTCACCAGTGGAGCCTCATTACTGCTCATCAGTGCAGGCTCACCAGTGGAGCCTCATCAGTGCCCATCAGTGCAGCCACATTAGTGCTCATCAGTGCAGCCACATTAGTGGAGCCTTATCAGTGCCAATCAGTGCAGCATCATTAGTGAAGAAGAAAAATAACCTATAAGCAAAATTGTATAACAGAAAGAAAGTTTTTTTTCCCCAAGATTTTAGAACTATTCATTCCACTAACACGAATAATGGGGCATTAATCCTCCAACTGACACCAATGATGGGGTATTATTCCTATAACTGACACCAATGATGGGGCATTATTCCTACAACTGACACCAATGATGGGGCATTATTCCTACAACTGACACCAATGATGGGCCATTATTCCTCCCACTGACACCAATGATGGGGCAGTATTTCTCCTATTGACACTAATGATGGGGTACTTTGCCCCGTCGTAAAACAATAACTCAGTCAGTCATGACCGGTTGGGCCATTAAGGGCTAAAGCGTGCCATAAAACGTACATTTTTCATACAAATTCATAAACTTCAGCAGGAACTTGGCACATTGATATGAAGTATATATTCGGAAAGGAAATTTTAATATGAGTCACATGACACCTTACATCTCTAGGTAGCGCCTACAAGAGTGTAGAAAGCAATTTCTTTTATCCGGAGTGGCAGGATATGCTAAAGTTTGGTATCTGCGTGTTTGGACTATAATTCTAAATATTAATCTGCCAGTTTCTAGGATGCTACCTGTACCTATCGAAGATTATTGACCGTAGTATCAACTTGTAAGGGATTTGGTCATATCCTTGGTTACCGCCCAAACACCCATCCCCAAATGGGACGATTGGTCATTTGTTCTCAGGAGACACCCCTTTGAGATGATAGAAAAAGACTGACAGCCTGGAGAAAAAGAAGCTCTCCTTTTAACATCGAACAGGAACAGGGGCGGACTGACAACTCATGGGGCCCCCGGGCAATAGGGGATCATGGGGCCCCTGTGTCCTTGCCCAAACTCAAAAAAGCCTATGAAAAAAGTACCGGGGGCATCTCATGGGGCCCTCTACTGACCCCTGGCCCTTGTTTCCAAATGGTCAGTCCGCCCCTGATCAGGAACCATCTTGAGAGCAAAGGCAACCTTTTGTTCGGACGATTGGACTCTGCTCAAACCAAGGACTTTTGCAAGTATTCTGCCTTCTGAAACTTCTTTCTTTTACTTCTCTGTTGTTTTATTGTTCTCTTTATATATTTGTTACATCTTTTTCTGTAAATATTTTAATTGCACCATTTTGACCTTTTTAGTAATAAATCCTATTTTCTGAAAAGTGTTGAAGTGTCTCTAAAGCTTTTAATGCAAACTAAAGAATCCCTGTCTCTGAAGAGTGCTACTGTATGTGATAATCCTCTAAATATCCTTCTCTGTGGTGACAGTGTGTTACAGACGCTTATGCTGATATCATAGTGTTACTGCTAAGATTTGTGAGTTTCCTCCTTCTCTGTAAAAAGGTGGTGGTGGCAGTGTGAAGGGTTAATTGCATAATTAACCAAACCCAGTAACAATCGCTCTCAGGCTTCTGGCACATAGATTGTGGTCCCGCGAGCTGGAAAATCTTTGTGCAGGGCGCAGCTGGGCGTGGCATTGTTACGCAAGTGACAGCGCGGTCTGAGATCGGCTGGTCCTTCTGTCACGAGTTGGTGGGAAGGGCTGGGGTCTTTCTTTTATTTCTCTGTTGTTTTATTGTTCTCTTTGTTACATCTTTTTCTGTAAATATTTTAATTGCACCATTTTGACCTTTTTAGTAGTAAATCCTATTTTCTGAAAAGTGTTGAACTGTCTCTAAAGCTTTTAATGCAAACTAAAGAATCCCTGTCTCTTGAAGAGTGCTACTGGACGTGATAATCCTCTGAATACATCAGTCTGTGGTGACAGTGTGTGTTACAGACGCTTATACTAATATCATAGTGTTACTGCTAAGATTTGTGAGTTTCCTCTTTCTCTGTACAAAAAGGTGGTGGTGGCAGTGTGAAGGGTTAATTGCATAATTAACCGGACCCAGTAACAATCGCTCTCAGGCTGCTGGCACATAGATTGTGGTCCCGTGACCTGGAAAATCTTTGTGCAGGGCGCAGCTGAGAGTGGCATTGTTACGCAAGTGACAGCACGGTCTGAGATCGGCTGGTCCTTCGGTCACGAGTTGGTGAGAAGGGCTGGGGTCTGACGCCGCGCACCGTCACAGAAATGCCCGGTGGTTTATAGATTTTGGATCCGAATGTTTAACTTCATCTATTCAGTAACGGGAATTAATATTCGTAAATCACCGGAAGTAGCTTTATTTCATTTGTTGCCCAGTGATATTCCCAGGAAATCAGTTAAATGAATCCTTTATCTTCTGGTGGAAGCGTGAATTACTATACCTAGATGTTGGAGACAGTCATCAATTCCGCTAGACTCGGTCACACAGAAACTTAATTGGATTATGATAAACTTACGAGTATTGTTAACCACTTCCAGTCCGGACACTTTCCCCCCCTTCCTGACCAGGGCAATTTTCAGCTTTTAGCGCTATCACACTTTGAATGACAATTGCGCGGTCATGCAATACTGTACCCAAATTCATTTTTTACCATTTTTTTGAGATAGATAAAGCTTTATTTTGGTGGTATTTACTCACCACTGGGATTTGTATTTTTTTTGCTATGTAAATGAAATGTCCAAAAAATTTGAAAAAAAGTGTTTTTTTTATAAAATTTTGCAAATAAATAATATTTCATCATAAATCTTAGCCAAAATTTATTCCGTTATCTTTTTAGTAAAAAAAAAAAAAATCCAAATTAGTTTATAAGCAAAAATTATAATTTTTAAACATTTTTTTTTACATTTTTATTTTATTTTTTTATATTATTATTTTTTATTTTTATTTTTTACATACTGTCACCCTAGCAGTACAGTGTCACCATGGTGACACTGTACTACTTGTGAGGGGTGATGAAGATTTTTTTTTTTTTTTTTACACTGATTGCTTTTACACCCATATAGGATGTAAAAGCAATCATTTCTCTTTCTCTCTGTGTGCATTCTTGCAGTCATTGAGAAGTACTGAGTGAGCTGTGATTGGTCACAGCTTGTCACATGGTACAAGGCTTTTGTGAATAGCCTTGTACCATGTGACCTCTGTGATCATTCACAGATTTCACACATAGTAAAAGCAATGATGTCAGAAGTGACATCTTGCTTACTACTTTGCATGTGATCACTGATTGGCCAATCAGTGATCACATGATCGGGACCTCGTACAGAGGTCCCGTCCGACGATCGGTGTTTCACTGTGTCCGGAGGACACAGCGGGCACCGGATCGCGGTGCTGCGCGCTTCCAGGGAGCGCGCACAAGCAGGGTGCGGGGAGGCCGTTTATAGACGGCCACCCGACCCTGCAGTGCCACCGTCCGGCCGTTTATATACAACGGCCGGTCGGGAAGTGGTTAATAATAATACTTCTAAATTTGAGGTTACATGGGAACCATGGATTAGGTATATCTCTGCTATCTAATGGACCAGGGACGGACTGACAACTCATGGGGCCCCCGGGCAATAGGGGATCATGGGGCCCCTGTGTCCTTGCCCACACTCAAAGCACACCCAAAAAAGCCTATAAAAAGGTACCAGGGGCATTTCATGGGGCCCCCTACTGACCCCGGGCCCTCGGGCAGTGCCCGAGTGCTCGAATGGTCAGTCCGCCCCTGTAATGGACTTATGGCTGGTCCTCTTCTCTCTTTTCTTTCTCCTCTTTTGTTTTTTTTTTCTGTCAATAATAAAGTTGCGTGTCGCGCTCCACAGTGAATATATGGTGACATGTAAAAATGAATATTTAATATGCCAATCTAAATAAAAAAAATATTTTAATTAATTAATTAATAGTGGTATAATGATGACATAATAAATATCATAAAATTCATAAATTAATGTCAAATAAATCAATAATATTTATGCGGAAGTGCCACGCTAAGCGTATCAATAGAGCGTATCAATAGAGCGAAAAATATTGACAAAGTGCTTAAAATAGTGCTTGAAAAAGTGCTGAAACTGTTATATAAATAATATAATAAATTAATTTTAATTTATATGACACAATGAGGATTTACCCCCCTTAATGACCACGCCTCTTTTTGCTACTCGGCGCTGCACTAATTCAACTGATAATTGCGCGGTCATGCAACGCTGCACCCAAACGAAATGTATGTCCTTTTTTTCACACAAATAGAGCTTTCTTTCGGTGGTATTTGATCACCTGTGCGCTTTTTATTTTTCACGCTATAAACAAAACAAGAAAAACAATATTTTTTACTTTCAGCTATAAAAAATATATAGTAAACTCAAAGTTAGTTCTATATTTAGGCCAAAATGTATTCTGCTCCGTGTTTTTGGTAAAAAAATCCCAATAAGTGTATATTGATTGCTTTGTGTGAAGTTATAGCGTCTACAAACTATGGGATAGATACTGCAATTTACGCCATTTTTCTGCTATACAGCGCTGCACTAGTTTAAAGGACAATTGCGCGGTCATGCAATACGGTACATAAATGAATTTTACATCCTTTTTTTCCCCACAAATTGAGCTTTCGGTGATATTTGATCGCCTGTGCGGTTTTTATTTTTTGCTCTATAAAAAAAAGGCTGACAATTTTGAGGAAAAAAAAACAATATTTTTGGACTTTTTGCCATAAAACATGTCCAGTAAAAAAAAAAATGCAAAAATCAAATTTAGTCATAAATTTCTGCCAAAATGCATTCTGCGACATGTCTTTGCTAAAAAAAAAACCCGATACGTGTAAATAATTGCTTTATGTGAAAGTTATAGCGTTTACAAATGGCGGGAAAGATACTGGGATTTTTAGGGGTTTTTTTATACTAATAATGGCGGCGATCAGCGAATTATGGCGGGACTGCGGCAGACATTCTGACATTGGGGGGTACTGACTTGGGGTCATTGTCATCCCCAAAAACACTAATACAGTGATCAGTGCAAAAAAAAAACCCTGACACTGTACTAATGGCACTGGGGAGGAAGGGGTTAACTTTATTTTGCAGGGAAGGGTTATCTGAGTGAGGGGGAGTGTTTTACTAGGGGGCGGGGTTTGTGCTGCAGGGAAGACCGCTGATCGAGAAACTCTTCTTTCTCGATCAGCTCGTCCTCGAGCTGTCAGGGAAGTGACAGCTACTGCAGCTGTGCTGTCTGTCACTGTTTGCCGCCGATCGCCGGGAAACAGCCGGTAAAGACCGGCTGTGACCCGGTGACTGACATCCGCAGCGGTGATCGGCGGGACAGATAGGGCGAAGGCGCACCTCGCGCGCACCCCGTTTACAAAACACGCGTTTTAAAACGTGGTTTTGCCTGCCCGTGCCGCCCTGCCGCCGTATTTCTACAGTGGCAGGGCGGCAAGTGGTTAATTTATGACTTTTATGATATTTATTATATCCTCATTATACCATTATTAATGAATTTAAAATATTTTTTATTTAGATTGGCATATTAAATATTCATTTTTACATGTCACCATATATTCACTGTGGTGCGCGACACACAACTTTATTATTGACATTTAACTTTGCACAGTTTTATGAGTATGTTTGATGCACCACTATTACAGTATCTTATTTAATTTTTTATTTACATATAAAATACCACATTTTAGCTCACAAGCACTTTATCACGTTTGTTTTTTTTTCTGTTGTATTCTTTACTCTCTTCTTTGACTTCTCTGTTCACTTTTTTCGGTCTCCTTATTTTGTCAGATGACTCTCTGAAACTGCCCAGGTTTGATGACCGATGGAATATGTGATACCCTACTGGGGCTGTTCCCTTGTGTACAACATCATTGGTTGATGTATTCTCATGTGCCCAGGGGCGGACTGACCATTTGGAAACTCGGGCACTGCCCGAGGGCCCGGGGTTAGTAGGGGGCCCCATGAGATGCCCCTGGTACCTTTTTCATAGGCTTTTTTGAGTTTGGGCAAGGACACAGGGGCCCCATGATCCCCTATTGCCCGGGGGCCCCATGGGTTGTCAGTCCGCCCCTGCATGTGCCTATATACTCTATGAATCTGTTTGTTCACCACAAGTCACCATGTAGGTGGGCTATGTCTCCTATTTTTCTGTATATACTTTCTACAGTTTTTCATAAAAAAAAATATTGAAATACAAAAACTTTTATTGCACAATAAACCATAAGAAATGCACTGACATTCAGTAGGCGCATAACTGCACCAGGTATGATGAACATCCAGTAATGTACTTCTTTAGGCACAAGATGGCAGTATCATCCCCAGCAGGATGGACCAGTCCAGGCTCCAAAACGTCACCAAAATGTGGAATGCAAGGCAAGTAATTATAGACCTGTAAGTGTAACTTCTATAGTTGGGAAGATACTGGAGAGTTTAATAAAAGACACAGAGATGAGTTCTTGCTGGAAAAAATATTTTAAGACAGAAGTTGTCAAACAAATCTGATTTCTTTTTATGAGGAGGTGAGCAAAACCTTGGACAGAGGGGTGGTGGTGGACGTGTTATACTTGGACAGAGGGGTGGCTGTGGATGTGGTATACTTGGACAGAGGGGTGGCGATGGACGTGGTATACTTGGACAGAGGGGTGGCGGTGGACGTGGTATACTTGGACAGAGGAGTGGTGGACGTGTTATACTTGGACAGAGGGGTGGCTGTGGATGTGGTATACTTGGACAGAGGGGTGGCGGTGGACATGGTATACTTGGACAGAGGGGTGGCGGTGGACGTGGTATACTTGGACAGAGTGGTGGCGGTGGATGTGGTATCCTTGGACAGAGGGGTGGCGGTGGACGTGGTATACTTGGACAGAGGGGTGGCGGTGGACGTGGTATACTTGGACAGAGGGGTGGCGGTGGCCGTGGTATACTTGGACAGAAGGGTGGCGGTAAACGTGGTATACTTGGACAGAGGGGTGGCTGTGGACGTGGTATACTTGGACAGAGGGGTGGCTGTGGAAGTGGTATACTAGGACAGAGGGGTGGGGGTGGACATGGTATACTTGGACAGAGGGGTGGCGGTGGACGTGGTATACTTGGACAGAGGGGTGGCTGTGGACATGGTATACTTGGACAGAGGGGTGGCGGTGGCCGTGGTATACTTGGACAGAGGGGTGGCTGTGGAATCCTTAGACAGAGGGGTGGCTGTGGACGTGTTATCCTTGGACAGAGGGGTGGCTGTGGACGTGTTATCCTTGGACAGAGGGGTGGCTGTGGACGTGGTATGGCTTGAAAAAAATTGGTTTGTAAATGGACAGAAAACTGGCTAAAAGACCGAATTCAGAGAGTAGTGGTTAATGATTTATACTCTGAATGGTCTAGGGGTGTCAGTGGGGTACCTCAAGGTTCAGTGTTAATAACCAATACACTCCCGGCCAATAGCCAAAAGGCAGCCGGCAAAATGTATTGGATTTCCGGGTTGGACGCCAAATGGCGTCCTCCTGAACATGCGCATTTTCGCGCTTGCAGAGCCGCGCAGCGGCGTGATCTGTCACCGGCCGTGTACCTCGGACAGGGCCGATGACAGATCTGAGTATCGGCCCCATTGCCAGTACCATGTGACCTGCTGTGACCAATCACAGCAGGTAACATGACAGTTGTATAAAATGGATGGCTTCATTCATGCCATCCATTGTATACTAATGTCTTACTATGGTAACATTGTACTACTTTGGACATAGCGAAATATGAAAAAAAAATCTTAAAAAAGAAAAAAATTTAATAAAAATTTAAAAATAATAAAAAAAATTTTAAAAAAAATATTTTTTTTTTCATACTGTCACCAGTCAGTGTCCCTGATCACCACCATGCCAGTTATATGAAGACGCTGTACTGCACTGGTGACAATATGTAAAAAAAAAAATAGTGAAAATAATTTTTTCATTTTTTGAAACATTATGACAAAAAAAATACAACTTCAAAAAACTCGCCATGCCTCTTATGAAGTACGTCGGAGTGTCTACTCTGCAAAAAGGGATCATTTGGGGGATATCTGTACCGTCCTGACATTTGGGGGATATCTGTACCGTCCTGACATTTGGGGGATATCTGTACCGTCCTGACATTTGGGGGATATCTGTACCGTCCTGACATTTGGGGAATATCTGTACCGTTCTGACATTTGGGGAATATCTGTACCGTTCTGACATTTGGGGGATATCTGTACCGTCCTGACATTTGGGGGATATCTGTACCGTCCTGACATTTGGGGGATATCTGTACCGCCCTGACATTTGGGGGATATCTATACTGTTCTGACATTCTTGGACCTCAAGAAATTAGATTGGCTGTCAGTACTTCAGGATTGATCAATAATCAGATCTATACCATAGTTTGTGAACTCTATAACTTTCCTACAAACTAAAAAATACATCCTAATTTGGGTTATTGTCACCAAAGACATGGAGCAGAATACATCTCGGCCTAAATTTATGAAGAAGAATTATTTGCCAACTTTTATAACAGAAACAAAGAAAAACGTGTTTTTTTCAAAATGTTCGGTCTTTTTTTGATAATTTAGCAAAAAAAAAACCCCAGCGGTAATTAAATACCACCAAAAGAAAGCTCTAGTTGTGTGAAGAAAATGATAAAATTTTAGTTTGGGTACAGTGTTGTATGACCGCGCAATTGTCATTCAAAGTGTGAGAGCGCTGAAACCTGAAAAATGGCCTGGGCAGGAAGGGGGAAAATTGCCCGGTATTGAATTGGTTAATGGGGTACCCCAAGGTTCAGTGACGGGACCCTTACATTTTAATATATTTATAAATGATATCGGGTCTGGGATTTCAGTCCGGCCAGTGTCGGCCTCAAACACTGAGGAATTCTGCAGAAAATCCAATTCTCAAAGGTTCCCAGCAAAAGTATCAGCTGCCTAGAGGAAAGGGTGGCATAGACCATTACTGTCAAGATGTATTTTTTCCCTAAACTTACCAGCACCAGTATGGGAATCTTACCTGCTGTCATCCCAATCCCTTCCCCCCATCAGTGAAAAATCATGCACGGGGTACAGGTGAGCAGGTTCCTCCAATTCTAGAGTAAGGAACTTCTCCAGGATAATGTTCCTTTTGTCCACCAGCTCAGGAGGAATGAGTATGGACTTTTGTGCCTCAAAAACCAGTAATATTTCATTGTCCATGATGACTGCCATTGGTTTGTGTTGTCCCTTACTTTTCCACTGACCGACACTAGAGAGGAATGGGTGTTGGCCAGCTGGATGTTTGGTTATTCTTGCTCAGGGCAATTACAGATGAAGTATCGGGCTGTCCACAAGTGTAGCACCTGTAGGTATTAGCTGATGCCGGCTTGTTATAAGAAGCTCCTGGGGCTAGTTGAAGGGAGACTTGGCTCACAGGTGCAACAGTGGGTGTCAGTGGTGATTTTTCCTGTTTTCAGCCACTAGGAGGCACCTTGTCTTGGTCAGATACCAGATAGTGTTTATGTAAGCATAATTCTGCTGCCCCTTTGCAGACTCAGGCTTGACCTCCATCACAAAATACTGAACTTCTGCAGGACAGACGTGTGGGAGATGATTCTATATTATCAGGTCCCCCAGGGACCCACAGTATTCTTTTTTAAGCCCTTTTTTAGCAGGGGTATTGAAATAAATTTCACTGAGTTCTGGTCAGAAAAGTTTTCTTACAACAGAGGTCCAAATTGCATGTTGGTGCGATGACTTGGATCCTTCCCATCACAGCTCTCCCTCCTCTTATATCTCAATTCCATTCTTACATCAGTGTCCTTACCCCCCCCCCCCCCCGCATATAACAATCCCCCCTTTTACATCATAGTTCCCTCTTCAGAGTTGTTATCTCACCCCCCTTTACATCACCCCTATATTCTTTACAGGAGTCTTCTGCACCCCCCTTCATATACCACTCCCTTTCATTCACAGCAGTGTCCTCAACCCACCTTCACATCACTCCCCCCCCCAACAGTAGCATCCTCTGCTTCCTTCACATCACCCCCCAAAGCCACTGGCAAATTTACCACAAGGCAAACAAGGCTTTTGCCTAGGACTGCAATTTTTGGGGGTGGGGGGGTGGAAGTGTCTGAGAACCTGGGGTGGCTCTGCCATGGAATCCGAGGAGGCTGCGTGCTGTTGGAGGGTGTAAGCTTCCCGCACAAGGAAGGAGGACACTGAGCTTGGCTCTGGAGAGGTTAAGGGTTAGGGCTTCAATAACTCGCTCTCTTTGCAGGCCACAGCCAGGAGAGGAGCTTCTTTGTTTGGAAGAGAGTGGCGGCACGTGGGGGTGGTCTTGGTGGCGGGTGCACAATTTTAGGGGTGGCAGTGGAGGCGGGAGATGCTGGTGGTAGGCGCCCAATTTTAGTGGTGGCGGCGGGGGCCAGGGGAGATGCTGGTGGTGGGCACCCAATTTTAGTGGTGGCAGCGGAGGCGGAGGCCTGGGGGGAATGCTGCTGGTGGTGGGCACTCACTTTTAGTGTTGCCTAGGGCAGCACAAGAGCTAAATACACCACTGCCCACAGCAGGGTGCTCCTCTGCCGCCTTCACAACACACTCCCCACAGCAGTGTCCTCCTTTGCCACCCCCTCCCGCAGCAGTGGCCTCCTCTGCACCCCTACAAACTCCCCCCCCATAGCAGTGTTCTCCTCTGTCCACCTTAACCCTAAACCCACTCCACCCACTCCACAGCAGGGTCCTCCTCCTCCAAAGAAATGTTCTCCTTTGCTCCCTTCACATCACCCCTCATCCTTCACAGCCGTGTCCTAAGCCCTTCACTCTCCTACCTCACAGGGGCCCACAGCGGAGTGGAGGGTGGGAGGCAAAGTAGAACCAGACAGAGGGGTAGAAGCAGAGCTGCCAGAGATAACTTTTCATATGAACATGCTGGTGATTGCATCCTAACAACTAATCACCTGCCCTTCGCTCTGCTGCGAAAATGACAGCGGTGGAGAGTGGGGGAAAGAACGAGCTCCAAAGTGGTAACCACCGCAGTCCGGATGGGACTGTGACTCATTCCAAATCCGGACCATTTAGCGATTCCTGCTTCATAGATGGCTGCCAAAATGTGGTAAACAGGCAGCTTCCTACATCCACTTGGTGTTTGTAGCGGCTTCTTGTGGTATACTTCTGGTATCAATTGATAGCAGTCATTACAGCAGCCTTTAGGGCCTCATAATCCTTCTCATCTTGCAATTCCCCATAGGGCTTGACTCTCAGCTCCAGCATCAGATACGGGTCCACTGCGTCTGTGGCAACTGATACTGACAGCACATTACTTTTCAAAGGGTTGCAAATAAGTATTGATGCCACTGTCCTCTATGACTGGAAATTTGGCTGCATGACTCACAGCCAAAATGTGCTTCCCTATGTTCATTGAACTCAGGTGACAGTGGCTGTGACCAAGCCATCTCCAGTTATTGGTGGTGGGCAGCTTTCCTCTCTTCTGTCCAGCACTCTGCAGCTTGGCACTCGAAAAACTCCAGGTGCACCATAAGATCAGTAGTATCCATTGCAGTGCTTCCTGCAGCCATCAACGCTGGATACAGATAGTTCTGAGCAGGCTATGACCTGGAGGTTGCATTCATGGGTACATCAGGTCCAGTTTTTGTTCCACTCACCCAGCTAGCCAGTGCCAGGTCCCTTGTAGAAGAAAGTCTACTACTGGCTTCTGGACTCATGCTATGCCTGAATGTTGGTCTCATGTAAACTACGAATCAGGTCCTCCTTTGTTTTGTCACATTTCGATCTGCATTGCTTGGCATACATTCATCAGATACTTTGCTTCTTCTCTTGTACCCTGCTAAACCAGATGTAAGAGTGAAATACAAGAAGAAAAAAATAGGATAGAAAAACAAAGGAGAGAGCCAGGACTATAGCTATACGGGGTGGTATCAAAATGTTTAGAGACTAGTTTATATCATGCCAACAGATGGCAGTGTGATGGCATGGGTGGAGGCGGTGTGATGCCATGGGTGGAGGCAGTGTGGTGGCATGGGCGGAGGCGGTGTGGTGGCATGGGTGGAGGCGGTGTGATGGCATGGGTGGAGGCGGTGTGATGGGATGGGTGGAGGCGGTGTGATGGCATGGGTGGAGGCAGTGTGATGGGATGGGTGGAGGTGGTGTGATGGCATGGGCATGCATGGCTTCCAGTTGGCACTGGGTCATTGGTGGTTATTGATGATGCGACAGAAGACCGAAGCAGCCGGATGAATTCTGCAGTGTTTACAGATCTACTGTCAGCCCAGATTCAGCCCAATGAAGCAAAGTTGATTGGACAGAGCTTCATGGTACAGATGGACAATGATCCAAAACACACTGCAAAAGTAACCCAGGAGCTTTTGAAGTATTCTGCAATGGCCGGAGTCAGTCACCTGATCTCAACCCCATTGAGCATGCATTTCACTTGCTGAAGGCAAAACTAAAGGCAGAAAGACCCACAAAGAACAACTGAAGACAGCTGCAGTCAGAGCCTGGCAAAGCATCAGAAAGGAGGAAACCCAGTCTTTGGTCACGTCCATGGGTTCCAGACTTCAGGCAAAGCATGAGAAAGGAGGAAACCCAGTCTTTGGTCATGTCCATGGGTTCCAGACTTCAGGCAGTCATTGCCAGTAAAGGACTCTCAACAAAATATTACATATGAACATTTTAATTATGATTCTATTCATTTGTCCAATTACTTTTGGTCCCTTGATAAAGGAGGGGTGGCTACTCCTAAGAGCTGTAATTCCTAAACCCTTCCTCCAATCTAGACGTACATACCCTCAAATGAAACCTGAGAGTGAGCACTGTCCGCCCATATCCATTATAGAACTAGAGCTTGAATATGTTTTGGTAAATACCTGAAAAAACCTAAAATTGTGCCTGTGTCCAAATATATATGGACCTAACTGTATATAATAAATTTTTTTTGTATACTAGTAATAGCAGCGATCAGCGACTTATAGCAGTACTTCAGCGAGAATTCTGATACTGGGGCGGAACTAACTGCCACTGACACCAATACAGTGATCAGTGTTAATAAAAAACACTGACACTGTACTAATGGCACAGGGCAGGAAGGGGTTAACATCTGGGGTGATCAAAGGGTTAACTGTGTGCGGTTTTTCATAATGTGCTGTGTTTTACAATGGAGACATGCTGTGTAGAGAAATACAGAGCAGCATGTCCTTGCTGGCAGGAGGGAGACCTATGTTGTTTACACATAGGTCTCTCCCGTCAGCTTTCCGCGACGATCACCGGGTGCCGGCGGGGAATCTCCGCCCGGAACCAGCTGACTGAAATCCGTAGATGCCAATGGCGGCGCGCGCTCCCTACCCGGAAATGCAAATCACGTATATAAACATGATTTCACACAGCCCTGCCGCCCTGTAGTAGTACTTCTACTATAGGGTGGTGGGCAAGCGGTACAGTCACTGCTCCTCATACACAAAGAGGACCCCACAGTCACCGCAGATCTTCACCCGTAAATTGAAAGTCCTTCCTGTCCACCCTTCCTCCCCTCGGCTACCTGTGCGTTAGCTTTTCTTTTTAAACGTCCGGCACCACCTCCAATACGCAAATTATATGTACTGTGCCACCTGGCATATATATACACTCACCGGCCACCTTATTAGGTCCACCTGTTCAATTGCTTGGTTGCTAAATTGCTAATCAGCCAATCACATGGAAGTAACTCAATACATTTAGGCATCTAGATGTGAAGACGACTTGCTGAAGTTCAAACCGAGCATCAGAATGGGGAAGAAATTTAAGTGACTTTGAATGTGGCATAGTTGTTGGTGCCAGGTGGGCTGGTCTGGGCTAGTATTTCAGAAACTGCTGATCTCTTGGGATTTTCACGCACAACCATCTCTAGGGTTTACAAAAAATGGCCCGAAAAAGAGAAAATGTCCAGTGAGCGGCAGTCGTATGGAGGGAAATGCCTTGTTGATGTCAGAGGAGAATGGGCAGACTGGTTCCGGATGATAGAAAGGCAACAGTAACTCACAGTAAAATAACCACTCGTTACAACCAAGGTATGCAGAATTCCATTCCTGAACACACAACACGTTCAGCCTTGAAGCAGATGGGATACAGCAGCAGAAGACCGCACAGGGTGCTACTCCTGTCAATTAAGAACAGGAAATAGAGACTACAATTCACACAGGCTCACCAAAATTGGACAATAGAAAATTGGAAAAACGTTTCCTGGTCTGATGAGTCTCAATTTCAGCTGCAATATTCAGAAGGTAGGATCAGAATTTGGCATATACAACATGAAAGCATGGATCCATCCTTCCTTGTATCAATGGTTCAGGCTGGTGGTGGTGGTGATGTCATGGTGTGGTGGATCCATCCTGCCTTGTATCAACGGTTCAGGCTGGCGGTGGTGGTGTAATGGTGTGGGGGATCCATCCTGCCTTGTATCAATGGTTCCGGCTGGTGGTGGTGTAATGGTGTGGTGGATCCATCCTGCCTTGTATCAATGGTTCAGGCTGGTGGTGGTGGTGTAATGGATCCATCCTGCCTTGTATCAATGGTTCAGGCTGGCGGTGGTGGTGTAATGGTGTGGGGGATCCATCCTGCCTTGTATCAATGCTTCAGGCTGGTGGTGGTGATGTAATGGATCCATCCTGCCTTGTATCAATGGTTCCGGCTGGTGGTGGTGTAATGGTGTGGTGGATCCATCCTGCCTTGTATCAATGGTTCAGGCTGGTGGTGGTGGTGTAATGGATCCATCCTGCCTTGTATCAATGGTTCCGGCTGGTGGTGGTGTAATGGTGTGGTGGATCCATCCTGCCTTGTATCAATGGTTCCGGCTGGTGGTGGTGTAATGGTGTGGTGGATCCATCCTGCCTTGTATCAATGGTTCCAGCTGGTGGTGGTGTAATGGTGTAGGGGAGATTTTCTTGGCATTAGCAAGGTGTACCTAATAAAGTGGCCAGTGAGTGTGTATCACATATCCCAGGAAGCTGTAGTGTTTCATTCACAGAGGAGTGGCTAGGCCTGCCAGCACATCATCAGGCCTGCTGAAATCAAAATAGCCAGAGGAATTCCCGATGACGTCACACAAACATGGTGGCAAAGGACCCAAGCAGCAACTGCTGAGAAAAGGATCTCAGCAGGTCAATGCTGGGTCCACTGGGTGGATGAGTATTCAAATTTTGGAGAACTTGCCACGAGGTAAACAGGGGTTTGGAGGGAAAAAGAAGATCCATTTTATGTTCTAGAACCATGTACTATCTTTCCTAAGCCAGCACATATTTACATATATACACTGGTACTGCTCCAGGATGTACAGGCCAACATACCATACATAACTACACTGCTCTAAAAAATGAAAGGCAGGCTTTTTAATCAGGGTCTAACATCAATTCAATGAAACTCCTGGGATATTGATCTGGTCAGGTACGTAGCAGAGGGGGTTGTCAATCAGTTTCAGCTGCTTTGGTGTTCATGAAATTAAACAGGTGATGTTGGGCAACAATGAAACAACCCCCAAAACAGGAATGGTTTTACAAATGGAGGCCACTGACAATGATTTCCCTACTCATCTTTTCTGACTGTTTTTCACTAGTTTTGCATTTGGCTAGGGTCAGTGTCACTACTGGTAGCATGAGGCCATACCTGGACCCTACAGAGGTTGTACAGGCAGTCCAACTCCTCCAGGATGGCACATCACTACGTACCATTGCCAGAAGGTTTGCTGTGTCTCCCAGCACAGTCTCAAGAGCATGGAGGAGATTCCAGGAGACAAGAGCATGGAGGAGATTCCAGGAGACAAGAGCATGGTGGAGATTCCAGGAGACAGTTACTCTAGGAGAGCAGGACATGGCCATAGAAGGTCCTTAAAAATGTACAAAGATATCCTCCTGCACTCCACAGAGTACCAGTAACTACACAAAGCCAGCTGCTAACATCTAAACCCTATACCACGGCTAAAATGATAACTAAAAAAAGGGATGAAGCGCTCAGCAGTGAGGGAACTAGATATTATATACTGAACAAATATAATTGCAAAATCTTAAATATATAACTTTTATAAAAGTGACTAGTGCTTAAATAAATAAATCGTGTTCAAACAAAGCAAACTATCAGTCTGCCACCCAGTGGCTAAAACCGATAATAAGTGTACACACTAAGTTTATAGAAAGTGACAAGCGCTTATAAACTATATAAATACATATACAGTCAGGTCCATAAATATTGGGACATCGACACAATTCTAACATTTTTGGCTCTATACACCACCACAATGGATTTGAAATGAAACGAACAAGATGTGCTTTAACTGCAGACTGTCAGCTTTAATTTGAGGGTATTTACATCCAAATCAGGTGAACAGTGTAGGAATTACAACAGTTTGCATATGTGCCTCCCACTTGTTAAGGGACCAAAAGTAATGGGACAGAATAATAATCATAAATCAAACTTTCAGTTTTTAATACTTGGTTGCAAATCCTTTGCAGTCAATTACAGCCTGAAGTGTGGAACGCATAGACATCACCAGACGCTGGGTGTCATCCCTGGTGATGCTCTGCCAGGCCTTTACTGCAACTGTCTTCAGTTCCTGCTTGTTCTTGGGGCATTTTCCCTTCAGTTTTGTCTTCAGCAAGTGAAATGCTCAATCGGATTCAGGTCAGGTGATGGACTTGGCCATTGCAGAACATTCCACTTCTTTCCCTTAAAAAACTCTTTGGTTGCTTTTGCAGTCTGCTTTGGGTCATTGTCCATCTGCACTGTGAAGCGTCCAATGAGTTGTGAAGCATTTGGCTGAATATGAGCAGATAATATTCCCGAAACACTTCACAATTCATCCGGCTGCTTCTGTCAGCAGTCACATCATCAATAAATACAAGAGAAGCAGTTCCATTGGCAGCCATACATGCCCACGCCATGACACTACCACCACCATGCTTCACTGATGAGGTGGTATGCTTAGGATCATGAGCAGTTCCTTTCCTTCTCCATCCTCTTCTCTTCCCATCACTCTGGTACAAGTTGATGTCGGTCTCATCTGTCCATAGGATGTTGTTCCAGAACTGTGAAGGCTTTTTTAGATGTCGTTTGGCAAACTCTAATCTGGCCTTCCTGTTTTTGAGGCTCACCAATGGTTTCCATCTTGTGGTGAACCCTCTGTATTCACTCTGGTGAAGTCTTCTCTCGATTGGTGACTTTGACACACATACACCTACCTCCTGGAGAGTGTCCTTGATCTGGCCAACTGTTGTGAAGGGTGTTTTCTTCACCAGGGAAAGAATTCTTTGCTCATCCACCACAGTTGTTTTTCGTGGTCTTCCGGGTCTTTTGGTGTTGCTGAGCTCACCGATGCGTTCCTTCTTTTTAAGAATGTTCCAAACAGTTGTTTTGGCCACGCCTAATGTTTTTGCTATCTCTCTGATGGGTTTGTTTTGTTTTTTCAGCCTAATGATGGCTTGCTTCACTGATAGTGGCAGCTCTTTGGATCCCATCTTGAGAGTTGACAGCAACAGATTCCAAATGCAAATAGCACACTTGAAATGAACTCTGGACCTTTTATCTGCTCATTGTAATTGGGATAATGAGGGAATAACACACACCTGGCCATGGAACAGCTGAGAAGCTAATTGTCCCATTACTTTTGGTCCCTTAACAAGTGGGAGGCACATATGCAAACTGTTGTAATTCCTACACCGTTCACCTGATCTGGATGTAAATGCCCTCAAATTAAAGCTGACAGTCTACAGTTAAAGCACATCTTGTTAGTTTCATTTCAAATCCATTGTGGTGGTGTATAGAGCCAAAAATGTTAGAATTGTGTCAATGTCCCAATATTTATGGACCTGACTGTATATACCATAAATAAATACGTGAATTTATACACAGGGAGTAATCACTGAACAAAGTGACAAGTGTTAGGGTAGACAATCAGAATATCAATCCAAAATTAAAGTGCAAAATTCATGCTAACACACTCTTTATAGTGTAAAATATATATAAATAGTGATGGTGTGAACCTCCTGCGCTCCCAAGTGTTTTTTTAAAATTAAAATATATTAAACAAAATAAATATGTGTATAAATCCCAAAGGGAGCTGCTAACATTAAATCATATACCAGTGATTACGTAAGATAAGAGTAATAAGGAATGCAGCGCTACATTCAAATCATAAAAATAAGTGAATGTGGGATCCCAAAATATCAAATAGGTTAAATTAGATAAAATGTGACAGTGTTAACAATACATATTAATAAGCGCTCGTTAATAATATCATCAACACAAATACAATTATTAGATGCATTGTGAGAGCACTGGAGTGAAGGTGAAGGGACTGCACAGTATATGGTGGAGTTGGTGTTGGAGTGGTGATATTGCGGGCAGATTGGACATATTCTATGGACTATTAAAAAGAGGGTACTTATTATGGATGGTACATGCTTGCCTGGTGTTTGCCATGTGCTTTGGCGGCCATCTTATTGATACTACAACTTTTCCTGGAGAAGAGCCAGAGTGGGAATACTATATTCTGATAAAACTGCCTTTGGAGTGTTTTTGGTGCTTGGAGGATCCGTGAGAGGGATCCACTACTGCTTTTTTTTTTTTTTTTTTTTGTCCGCAAACGTGCAACTATAACGAAAAAACCCGTGTTCACAAAAAATGTGCAAGTGCAAAACACCACACGAAAAAGTGCACTTAGGGGTGTGTTTGTCCTACCCGATCCCCCGGGGCACGAAGGTCCTGACAGGGACAAGGTTCCCATTTGGTCCTCCTGGCCAAAAGGCCTGGTGGACCACCGTTCCTTATGCCCAGCCGAAGCCGGACATCCAGTACTAGGCAAGGGGGTTCTCCCGAAGAGAAAACCCCCTAGGGATCAGGGGAGGAAGGAACCGTATGGCCACACATCCTCCCCCTAGACTTCAGGTAAGGCCCGAGGACCCACACCCTCCATCCGTGAAAAAAACACACACATAAGAACAGAAAAAGGGACAAAACTTGGGAGTGGTTTAAATAAATAAATAAATAAATAGAAAATAAAAAAGTGGTACCGTGCCTAATAGTGCACAGACCAGGCCCTGAGGCCTGTAGCAAAAATTGCCCTGGACTTAGCCAAAAGACCTGGTCCTTAGGGCGCTGTGCAAAAAGAAGTGAAAAACAGTGGCCATGTGTCATCTTCACACCGTGGGGACCCACACCCAAGTGTTACTAGTGACACCCCTGAGGCGACTACTCAGGGGGCACTGAGTTTGCGGACTTTTTGCGTCCCCAGCCCCAGGCCAGACCAAGGTAGATCCGTCCAAATCAGGAGGTACTGGGTCTTTCCAGTCTTCTCAGAGGAATTACTCCCGGGGCCCCAGCTTATACTCGTGGCGCTCCCCGGTTTCTGTCCCTCCGGTACTAGCCTTCCGGACCCCCATCATACCAGTGAGGGTACTATACAACAGCCATCCCCGCAAAGCTAGAATGGTCGGGAGCACCCCCACTGGACACTGATAAGAACAGATACTACACTTGATCTTAGCCAAAAGGCCGAGAAGCGATCCACTACTGCTCTTTGATCCGCAAGGGTCGAAGGGATGAGGTGAGAGGCTAATCCAGATGGTGGTTGGATTCTCAGATTTGTACACACCCAGAAATCTGCACGAGTTTCACCTATGGTCACTAACAGTATTATTTGGAAGCACCGTTTCCTGTTTTGTCACCATTAATATTTTTTTGGACTTTGAGATATATTTTCGTTTGTACCATTATTATGGTTATTTCACTTCACAATAGGCACGTGTGATTACATCATATATATGTGTAATTTTGTTTCATTCATATATATATGGATATGGTTTTTCCATATATTTTTTCACATGTTTTGAGCTATCTACTTTATTTGTGTTGATGATATTATTAACGAGCACTTATTGATATGTATTGTTAACACTGTCACATTTTATCTAATTTAACCTATTTGATATTTTGGGATCCCACATTCACTTATTTTTATGATTTGAATGTAGCGCTGCATTCCTTATTACTCTTATATATAAATAGTGCTTTATCTTCCTCTACTTCCAAAATGTGCTCAAAAAAGGGGTCAGTCTAGTGCATGTATCCACCAGTGGCTACAGTGCCTCCTCACCTCCTTCCCTCGACCCCTAAGGGCCACAAATCATATATTGATATGATGTTCCACACCTATTCTTAACCATCTGGTAATACTGGTCCCAATGGCTCCACACCACCTCCTCTATCACACCGATATCCACTCAAAATATATTAGGCGTGGACAGGCTCAGCAATGTATACCAGGGCCATGGAAGGCTAAGCAGAGAGAAACTTCCATAGTGTAATATGTCAGTTTAATTCAAATAAAAACCAGAGAAGCAACTCACATGATCCAAGTACAAAGCCCACGGTTTCCCATGTGTTTTGGGTGTACTAAAGGAATCAAGATGGCAAAAAACCGGAAGTCCGTCACAGGAACTGCTTCACCGAGCTCCACCCGGAAATGACGTCACTGCGCTCTATTGTTACACCACGGACACGTGGCTTCTTCAAGATAGCTATCCTGAAGCAGTACCAGTGTATATATGTAAATGTGTGCTGGCTTAAGAAATATAGTACATAGTTCTGGAACGTAAAACAGATCTTCTTTTTCCCTCCAAACCCGTTTACCTCGTGGCAAGTTCTCCAAAATTTGAATACTCATCCACCCAGTGGACCCAGCATTGACCTGCTGAGATCCTTTTCTCAGCAGTTGCTGCTTGGGTCCTTTGCCGCCATGTTTGTGTGACGTCATCAGGAATTCCTCTGGATATTTTGATTTCAGCAGGCAGGCCTGATGATGTGCTGGCAGGCCTAGCCACTCCTCTGTGAATGAAACACTACAGCTTCCTGGGATATGTGATACACACTCACTGGCCACTTTATTAGGTACACCTTGCTAATGCCAAGAAAATCTCCCCTACACCATTACACCACCACCAGCTGGAACCATTGATACAAGGCAGGATGGATCCACCACACCATTACACCACCACCAGCCGGAACCATTGATACAAGGCAGGATGGATCCGCCACACCGTTACACCACCACCAGCCGGAACCATTGATACAAGGCAGGATGGATCCACCACACCATTACACCACCACCAGCCGGAACCATTGATACAAGACAGGATGGATCCACCACACCATGACACCACCACCAGCCGGAACCATTGATACAAGGCAGGATGGATCCACCACACCATTACACCACCACCAGCCGGAACCATTGATACAAGGCAGGATGGATCCACCACACCATTACACCACCACCAGCCGGAACCATTGATACAAGGCAGGATGGATCCGCCACACCACTACACCACCACCAGCCGGAACCATTGATACAAGGCAGGATGGATCCACCACACCATTACACCACCGCCAGCCGGAACCATTGATACAAGGCAGGATGGATCCACCACACCATTACACCACCGCCAGCCGGAACCATTGATACAAGGCAGGATGGATCCACCACACCATGACACCACCAACACCAGCCTGAAGATAGCTATCCTGAAGAAGCCACGTGTCCGTGGTGTAACAATAGAGCGCAGTGATGAAATTTCCAGGTGGAGCTTGGTGACGCAGTTCCTGTGACGGACTTCCGGTTTTTTGCCATCTTGATTCCTTTAGTACACCCAAAACACATGGGAAACCGTGGGCTTTGTACTTGGATCATGTGAGTTGCTTCTCTGGTTTTTATTTGAATTAAACTGACATATTACACTATGGTAGTTTCTCTCTGCTTATCCTTCCATGGCCCTGGTATATATTGCTGAGCCTGTCCACGCCTAATATATTTTGAGTGGATATCGGTGTGATAGAGGAGGTGGTGTGGAGCCATTGGGACCAGTATTACCAGATGGTTAAGATAATCGGTGTGGAACATCATATCAATATATGATTTGTGGCCCTTAGGGGTCGAGGGAAGGAGGTGAGGAGGCACTGTAGCCACTGGAGGATACATGCGCTAGAGTGACCACTTTTTTTAGCACATTTTGGAAGTGGAGGAAGATAAAGCACTATTTATATATATTTTACACTATAAAGAGTGTGTTAGCATGAATTTTGCACTTTAATTTTGGATTGATATTCTGATTGTCTACCCTAACACTTGTCACTTTGTTCAGTGATTACTCCCTGTGTATAAATTCACGTATTTATTTATGGTATATATATATGTATTTATATAGTTTATAAGCGCCTGTCACTTTCTATACACTATGGTGTCCGTTTATGACACAGAGAATAGCTGCGATTCAACGGATCTCAGCTATTCTCTGGTCATTCACAGTTTATGACACTCAGGAGATCATGTCAGCCCTTCACTGGAGATCTGTGTTCTCCCTCCAGATTCTCCAGCCCAGAGCTGGAGAATCAGAGGGACCGCAAACTAAGCAGCGATAACTTACCTCTGTTTAGTAAACTGATATTTTACTGTAATCTCACGAGATTATAGTAAAATCAGCCGTTTTCCAGAGTTTGGAGACCGTTCTCCAGCGTTTGGAGACCGTTCTCCCTTCGTTCGGAGAACTGCTTCATAAACTGCATTCACAGGAGAACTGTGTTCTCCGAGAATGCCGGAGAACTGAGCAGCGATCTATTACCGCTGGTTCATAAAGGGACACCTGAGTGTGTACACTTATCGGTTTTAGCCACTGGGTGGCAGACTGATAGTTTGCTTTGTTTGAACACGATTTATTTATTTAAGCACTAGTCACTTTTATAAAAGTTATATATTTAAGATTTTGCAATTATATTTATTTATTCAGTATATAATATCTAGTTCCCTCACTGCTGAGCGCTTCATCCCTTCTTTTAGTTATCATAGAAGGTCCTTAACCCATCAGCAGGACCTGCATCTGCTCCATTGTGCAAGGAGGAACAGGATGAGCTCTGCCAGAACCCTACAAAATGACCTCCAGCAGGCCACTGATTTGAATGTCTCCGACCAATCAGAAACAGACTTCATGAAGGTGGCCCAACTTCCTCTAGTGAGCCCTGTGCTCACTGCCCGGCACCATAGAGCTCGATTGGCAGAATTGGCAGGTCCAACACTGGCGCCCTGTGCTTTTCACAGATGAGAGCAGGTTCACCCTGAGCACATGACAGATGTGAAAGGGTCTGGAGAAGCTGTGGAGAACGTTCTGCTGCCTGTAACATGGTTCAGCATGACCGTTTTGGTGGGGGGTCAGTGATGGTCTGGGGAGGCGTATCCATGGAGGGACGCACAGACCTCTACAGGCTAGACAATGGCACCCTAACAGCCATTAGATATCATGATGAAATCCTTGGACCCATTGTCAGACCCTACGCTGGTGCAGTGGGTCCTGGGTTCCTCCCGGTGCGGTGGGTCCTGGGTTCCTCCCAATGCGGTGGGTCCTGGGTTCCTCCTGGTGCAGACAATGCCCAGCCTCATGTGGCGAGAGTAAGCAGGCAGTTCCTGGAGTATGAAGGAATTGATACCATTGAATGACCCCCACGCTCGCTTTACCTAAATCCAATAGAACCCCTCTGGGATGTCATGTTTCGGTCCATCCGACGTCGCCAGGTTGCACCTCAGACTGTCCAGCTCAGTGATACCCTGGTCCAGATCCAGGAGGAAATCCCCCAGGACCCATTAGAAGCATGCCCCAACATCAGGCATGCATACAAGGACATGGAGGCCATACGAACTACTGCGTACCATTCTGAGGTGCTGCAATGAGATTTCTGCAAAATGGACTCGCCTGCTACATCATTTCTTCACTTTGGTTTTCGGGGTGTCTTTGAAATCAGTCCTCTGTAGGTCGATCATTTTCATCAAACATCCTTCCGTTCCTAACACATTACCCAGTCCATATCAGTATAAAGATCCAGCAGATTTTTCCCTTTTGATATGATGGGTTTTCAAAATCTTCACATTTTTTTTTTTTTTTTTTGAGCAGTGTATATCTCTTGTAACAAACTGGCTCTAAGTTATAAAAAGACACAGGAGAGGCTGTGTTGCTATGGCTATGTGCGTTTGCTAGGAAGGATAGGTAGCTTGTGCATGTGTATATTGTATGAATATTTGTAACAGTCCATATGCTGTGTAGTTTTCCTAAAATTGTAAGTTGTTTGCATGTACAATTGTATACTACAGAGGTAATTATGCTTCCTTGCTTGTATGTGGGGGGGGGATTTTATTATAATTTTTTTTTATACCCAGCATAAAATCCTTTACTCCAAGTTTATTGAAGGACAGAGCCAGATCTTCTCCACACAAGAACACATATTTCGTGGTCAGATTCCTCAAGTCAAATCCACGAAGCCCAAGGTATCCTTTGGGGGCGAGCCGATCTGGCAGCTCAAATATTTGTTGTTTGCAGATCATTCAAGGCTTTAAAATTCAGAATTAAACTGAAAATGTTTCTCCCCCCCACAACAATGGCTTTCGAAGCTCTTTTTGGAGGGTGGAACCAGGGTTATACCCCCCAGTCCAGGAGACACACAAGATGGAGGGATACTAAAAGTCACTTTTGTAGCCAGAGACCACCTCCAGAGAGACAACAATCCACTAACAGAAGACTTTGGCTGCCAGGTGCACAGCCCCAGAAGAAACTGGACGTTATGGGCTTTACTTGAGGAACCTGGCTTCAAAAAATGTGTTTAGGTACAGATGGAGAAGATCTGGCTGTGTTTGTCCTACAATGAAGAGGAGGGGGTGGTCCCTTCAGAAGAAGTCTGGAAGTGACGAAATGTGTCAGTGGACATGACGTCCCTTCAGAAGAAGTCTGGAAGTGACGAAACGTGTCAGTGGACATGACGTCCCTTCATCAGAAGTCCGGAAGTGACGAAACGTGTCAGTGGACATGACATCCCTTCAGAAGTCCGGAAGTGACAAAACGTGTCAGTGGACATGACGTCCCTTCAGAAGAAGTCCGGAAGTGACGAAACGTGTCAGTGGACATGACGTCCGTTCAGAAGAAGTCCGGAAGTGACGAAACGTGTCAGTGAACATGACGTCCCTTCAGAAGTCCGGAAGTGACGAAACATGTCATTGGACGTGACGTCCCTTCAGAAGTCCGGAAGTGACGAAACGTGTCAGTGGACATGACGTCCCTTCAGAAGTCCGGAAGTGACGAAACCTGTCAGTGGACATGACGTCCCTTCAGAAGAAGTCCGGAAGTGATGAAACGTGTCAGTGGACATGACGTCCCTTCAGAAGAAGTCCGGAAGTGACGAAACGTGTCAGTGGATGTGGCGTCTGACGTAATTGCACACAACCGGAAGTGGCGGCACGGCCATTTTGTTGACTGGATGGGAATCCATCACTGAATGCTCAAAGTCCCTAATGTAAGATGCTTCCTTAAATGTTTTAATACATATTACATCAAGCTACATGGGTCTTTTCTATCTTTTACGAGGATGATGGTGAATTGAAGGTTTACCCTAAATAGTTATTGAGAGCTTAGAAGTGACTGCTATAACATCTGATTATCCCTCAAGACTTGATATTACTCCATGAGGGTAATCGTATGCATTCTTGCCATTTAGAGGTGGGCCCGGAGCGTTAACTTGGTTTTAAATTTATTTATTTTTGTTATTTTTTTTTTTTTTTTTTTGAGTGTACACAATTTGTCACTATATAGTAGTTTGAGTGTACAGAGTGATTTTGCATGATTCACGTGTTAGTCACAGTTGAATCTATGTTATGTGAAAATTTTTTGTACAGCTATAGTATATACTTGTTTGGAAGGCATATACACATATTTGAAGGTAATACACTAGCTTAGTTTTATTTTTTTTCGAAGTAATCACTGGGTTCGAAATATTGGAAATATTGAAGCTAGACACAGGATTAAGAGATTTTGGTGGACTTGAAAAGTTAATTTTTGGGACTTTAATTTTATGGTTTGATTTATCTATTGAGTTAAGGTGAAGAAAAGGTTTTGAATATTAGCATTTGCTTTCAAGGGTGAAAGTGTGACTTTTTCTTGGGTTTAAAAGTTGGGTATTCACTATCTGGGTTATATTTAGGTTATAAGTTGCCAAGTGATTTATCTAATAATGGGGATAATATCAGCGTACAAGTGTTAAAGAACACCAGAAAGCACACTGCTGCGGCACAGGGAGTGGCCAGTATAATCTGCACATTACATTTGCATGGAGGCTTCCATTAAGCATGGTCATCTCTCATTTCTGGCCTTGCACTCTGGATATTCCAAAGACTATGGCATTGGACTACCCAGGAAAGCACACGGACAAGTGTCACTTAAGTCAGCCATAGACTGTTTAAATTTCAGCCAGTTCAGCAGGGACCAGCCGAGATTCAAACCATGTATGGCAAGCTGAATATATCCAAGTTGATCGATCAACTTGGGTACAACCACCTTCTTGGGTTTTACATGTGATTACTGCTAGCGGCTATTATAGTCAGTAGCTGTATCCACTGTGTTCAACCAGAGATGGCTCCCCCTACTGGAAGAACACAATGACTCCGCTGGGAGGGATTCCCCCCCCATCAACACTGTAGTGATAGAAGAATCAAGCAAGTTTCCTTGGGTTGCAGGAAAGAAAATTGCACCATCTATGGCCAGCTTTACACATTCCATTCACCTACTCAAATGCTTCTCTAACACTGTATAAATGTTCCGTGACTTCAACAGATTATAATTTTATACTTCGAAATGACTACCGTATTATTTCTGCAGCTAAGGTTGTAGAGCTGGATGGCCATCAATCCAGGGCCAGAACACAGGCTTCAAATGCCTGGGGAATCTGTAAGACAGTGGGGATAGATTACTGAAACCCAAAGTCTTCTGAACCCTTTACCGTAGAGGCTGCCTAGCAAACCATTGGTCTCAATGCTTGCTAGAAGATGCATATAGATCTGGGTCCCCAACTTTCCGTTCTGCAAGCCTGTTACGGGTCAGCAGCTGAAAGTATTGAGGCCTTTACAACCTGCCGATTGTACTTGAGAGATCAGCAATCACAGGCGCTCAGTTTTCTCCGCACAAGTTTCTTTTACAAAACCTGATTACTAAGCCCATGTGACTAGAAGGGAGCCAAGATGCAGAGAATTCTGAGGGATATTTATCAAGCAAATTAGCAACAATTTTAGGCTCGCATTTAATGCAATTAAAGCAGACTTATTTTGCTCAACCATTCTCTGCCCCTGCTTAGCAATGACATTCTGTGCAACATAATACAGCAATTCCTCCCATCTCCGCTTAAAAAGGAGTTAATTCTACCCCGGTACATCCTTGTCTTATATAAAACCCACGATGTGGCTTGACTACCAAACCTCACTACACTCACCACTATTGCTCACTGTTTAACTCTCACAGCAGGAAGGACAGAGACAAAACAGGAATTTCATTTGCTTCCACTATACCTTACAGTAGGGGGTCTCCAAACCGTGGCCAAGGGGCCAGATGCCGCCCTTTGCTTAAAAAAAAAATATGGAAGAAAGGGCACACCAGCCTAGTGCATTACCCGAGTATAAAGCTTTAATAAAAACACTAAAATATACTCAGTTATGTATCAAAAGCATCATAATCTCAAAGTGACAAGGTCACCAAGTCAACCCCAAAACCTTGAGAAGACCCTTAGATGGCTGACTTGTTTCGAGGGACAGTTCCATCTTCTTCAGAGCCGCCTTTTTTTTACCTCCATCCAGCCCTTGAGACATTATTCCTCCCAATGATACCAACAATGGAGCACTATTTCTCCCAGGGACCCCAGGGACACTAACCATTGGACACTGTTCATCCCACTAAACACCAAACAATAGGGACACCATTCCTCCCACTGATGCCAATAATGGGACGCTGTTCATCTCACTAACAATGGACACCATTCTTCCCACTGCCACCAACAATGGGACGCAGTTCATCTCCTGAACACCAATAGAGCACCATTCCTCCCAATGATACCAACAGTGGAGTAGCATACCTCCCACTTACGCCAATGGGACACTGCTCATCTTGGGAACACCAACAATGGGGAATCATTCCTCCCAATGATACCAACAATGGGCTAGCATAACTCCCACTGACAACAATGGGACACTGTTCATCCCACCTAACACCAATAGGGGCACCATTCCTCCCACTGATGCCAACAATATGGCAATGTTCATCCCCCTAAAACCAACAATGGGGCACCATTCCTCCCACTGACACCAACGATGGGACGCCGTTCATCTCGCTACCACCAACAATGGGGCACCATTCCTCCCAAATGATACCAACAATGGGGCACCATTCCTCCCAATGATACCAACAATGGGGTACCATTCCTCCCAATGATGCCAACAATGGGACATAGTTCATCCCACTACCAATGATGGGGCACCATTCCTCTAATTAAAAGGACATAAAACTGGCCCTTAGTTTAAAAGGTTTGAAGACCCCTGCCGTAGAATGTCTTTCCCAGAAAACTGGCAGCTGAACAGTGTAAATTCTAAGATCTGGAAAAGCAGCCTCCAAAAAAGGAAGCTTAGACTAGTAGTTTCCTCAACATCACTTTTTTTTTTTAACCTTCCAAATTGTAGAATGTGTGAAGCCTCCCTCCGTTCCCCACACTGGATTGGCTAGGAGTATCGAAAAGGTCCCCATCTCTGTTCATATTGGCTGAATGCTTTATTGGCACCTCCCAACTTACACAGACATACATCATCCTGTAATGTCCTCCACAGCTGCCAAGAAGAGACATCTATTTACGAATACAAGATGAAGACTAGTATTCACCCCTTCACCTCTCTCTGGATAGGCTGGAAGAACCAAGGGTCCCCCACCTCACTTTATATTGGCTGACTGCTTCAGGAGTACCTCCCACAACTGTCTTCTTTCCAAGACATACATTATCTGGTCATTTTCTCCACTACTGCAAAAGAAATTACATCCATTTCCTAATTCACAAAAGCATGAAGCCAAGCATTCACTTCTGCTTCACTCTTGATTGGATAGAAGAATCAAGGGTCCCCTCACCTCACCTGGTATTGGCTAAATGCTTTGTGAGTTCTGATCCATTTACCCCCCCCCCCTTCTCTTACAGACCAACATGCTCTGGTAATATCCTCTATTGCTGCCAAGGATGCGATTTCTATTATTATTAATATAGGGAAGCAAGGGAGGGCAGAGGGCGGGCGAGCCCACCCACGGGGAGGGCAGAGGAGCGGGCGAGCCCACCCACGGGGAGGGCAGAGGAGCGGGCGAGCCCACCCACGGGGAGGGCAGAGGAGCGGGCGGGCGAGCCCACCCACGGGGAGGACAGAGGAGCGGGCGGGCGAGCACACCCACGGGGAGGACAGAGGAGCGGGCGGGCGAGCACACCCACGGGGAGGACAGAGGAGCGGGCGGGCGAGCACACCCACGGGGAGGACAGAGGAGCGGGCGAGCACACCCACGGGGAGGACAGAGGAGCGGGCGAGCACACCCACGGGGAGGACAGAGGAGCGGGCGAGCACACCCACGGGGAGGACAGAGGAGCGGGCGAGCACACCCACGGGGAGGACAGAGGAGCGGGCGAGCACACCCACGGGGAGGACAGAGGAGCGGGCGAGCACACCCACGGGGAGGACAGAGGAGCGGGCGAGCACACCCACGGGGAGGACAGAGGAGCGGGCGAGCACACCCACGGGGAGGACAGAGGAGCGGGCGAGCACACCCACGGGGAGGACAGAGGAGCGGGCGAGCACACCCACGGGGAGGACAGAGGAGCGGGCGAGCACACCCACGGGGAGGACAGAGGAGCGGGCGAGCACACCCACGGGGAGGACAGAGGAGCGGGCGAGCACACCCACGGGGAGGACAGAGGAGCGGGCGAGCACACCCACGGGGAGGACAGAGGAGCGGGCGAGCACACCCACGGGGAGGACAGAGGAGCGGGCGAGCACACCCACGGGGAGGACAGAGGAGGGGGCGAGCACACCTTGTGTTTGTACTGATGTCCTCTGCAGCATCCATAGACAAACCCTGTCTAAATCCATTTAAAGAAAAGAAAAAAAAAACTCGAACACAGGTTGCATGGCATTTTTCTAGTTTTATTTCTTGATTGTAATGACAATTTTTAAAACATTAAAAAAAAAAAATGGACCCTTTCCAACCACTAATGTATCATTTACTCAGGACCACACTAATTGCTAACATCTTACATGTTTGCACAGCGGTATATTCCTGTGCTGAGCGATGGGACATCACGAACCCTCCCGTCTTCGAAGATCTGGCTTCTGCAGTCTCCATCAGCGTACCCATTGTTCTCAGTCTATCTAGATCAAAAGATGTTCAACGTTCTTGCTGTGACTTGCATGCAGAGATTTCCAAGACTACGTGCGAGAGATGATCGCCTCACAAAAAACTTTTTTTGGATTTTTTTCTTTTTTTTTTTTTTTAACATTCTATACTGGTAACATAGTATATACATGAGAATACGCACAATATAAATGTGTGTACAGAATCCCTTTCCGTAAATGAGCATGGCAATGAAGCCACTCGTACAAAACAAAAAAATTGAGAGAAAAAAGTGTTTTGGATATAGCCGATAAACTTTCCGGGTGAAGGTTGGAAAAGGCAGATCTTGAAAATGTAAAAAGTCGTAAATTTCTATCCTTAAAAACTAATTGAGGGGTTTTGGCTTCTCGGCGTTTTGCATGTTGTGCACCCGGATGTGAGCCAGTAGGGTCTCCTCTTTGTTGAAGCTCCGCTCGCACTGGTTGCATGGGAACGGTTTATCAGGAGCGTGGGTGGCCTGGTGGGCCATCAGCTGCGTCTTCAGGAAGAAGCTCTCACTGCATTGAGTGCACTTGAAGGGCTTAGTGTCTGTGTGCACTCCCTCGTGGGTGATGAGCAGGGACTTGTCGTTGAAGCTCTTCTCGCAGTGACGGCACTTGTACGGCTTGGGTTTCAGGTGGCACTCACCATGGGCTTCCAGGCTGCTGCGGTTAGGGAACCATTTGTTGCAGTGGTTACACTTCTGCGGCTTTTCTCCAGTGTGGGTCCTCTTGTGGGCCACCAGGAGCGTCTGATCGTTGAATTTTTTATCACACTGGTCGCAGTGGAAAGGTTTGCCCTCTCGGTGAATGTTGCTGTGAGCAGCAAGCAGAGCTGGCTTCGAGAAGCTCTCGTCACACACCGGGCAGGGATAGGCAAGCTTTCCAGTGTGAATTCTCTGATGGGCTTCCAGGATGGACTTGTCTCGGAACCTCTTTTCGCAGTAGTTGCACTGGTGAGGCTTTTCATCCAGCAGAGGGCTGTTACTGGCGCTTGAGTTGGAGCTTTCGGTGGGTGTTCGGCTCGTTTGCGGACTCTCAAATTGGTTATTCGGCACATGCTGCCTGCGATGAACCATTAGGTCGGATTTCAAAGAGAAACGGGCGTTGCAGACGTCACATGGAAATCCTTTATCATTCTTATGGATCCGGCGGTGGGCTTCCAGGGCATTACTATGTTTGAAACATTTCTCACACTCTGCGCAGTAATACTGACGGCGCCTCCTCAGGTTCCTCCCATGTGTCGGAGGAGAGTAATCGCTGTCCCCTTCATCATCCTGCCCGCTCTCATCATCCACATCTTCATCGGGGCTATCATCAACCCGGATCCTTTTCACTGGTCTTCTGCGTGCCTCCTCTTCATCTTCCGGGTCAGGCTCAAGATAGACATCAATGGTCTCCACATCATCTTGATCCTCCATTTCTGTTCAACCAAAGCCTGTTGAAAGATAAAAGAAAATGGACCATTGAGGACTCATTTGAGGACTACAGTAGGTATCATTGTCATGGTGATGGATGGTCAGTTTAAGAACCTTGTGGCCCAGTCAGGGCTCTATGGCTGCAACCCTGCAAATCCACAAGTTTTGTGACCAAAAGACAGTTGTCATCTACTATGCCAACTGAAAGGAGAATTTAAAAAACAGACATAATTAAAAACTAACATCTGATTAATGAGCACAATTTAACCACCAAGACGAGGCCTATTCTGACACTTTGTTTACAAGCAAAAATCAGTATTTTTTTTGCTACAAAATTACTTAGAACCCCCAAACATAAAAAGGTCCTAGAGAAAAAAAAAAAAAATGGTCGTCATTGCAGTTTTGTACGTCAAATGGTATTTGCATAGCGGTTTTTCAAACACAATTTTGGAAAAAATGCACTTTAATAAACCGTAAGTGTTACAAAACTCTCAACAGTAAAATCAGTCAGTAAATGCAGTAAAGCATGCTGGTTATACTCACGGTGGAACCTAAGGGGTTAAATCCCCCCGCATTGTGTAAAAACGCACTGTTCGATCCTGTCTTCTCTGATCCTCCTCTTCTTCCGGTAAGACATACTATATTGCCAAAAGTATTGGCCCTGCCCTCCAAATCATTGGGTTCAGGTGTTCGAATCCCCTCCATGGACACAGATGTATACAATCAAGCCCCTAGGCATGCAGACTGTTTCTACAAACATTGGTGAAAGAATGGGTCGCTCTCAGGAGCTCAGTGACTCCAAGCGTGGTCCCGTGATAGGTGGCCACCTGTGCAATAAGTCCATCCGTGACATTTCCTGGCTACTAAATATTCCACGCTCAACTGTTAGTGGGATTATAACAAAGTGGAAGCAACTGGGAACAACAGCCACTCAGCCACCAAGTGGTAGGCCACGTCACATGACAGGGCGGGGTCAGCGCATGCTGAAGCGCACAGTGCGCAGAAGTCGCCAACTGTCTGCAGAGTCAATAACTAAAGACCTCCAAACTTGGTGTGGCCTTCAGATGAGCACAACAACAGTGCGTAGAGAGCTTCATGGAATGGGTTTCTATGGCTGAGCAGCTGCATCCAAGCCTTCCATCACCAAGTGCAATGCAAAGCGTCGGATGCCGTGGTGTAAAGCACGCCGCCACTGGACTCTAGAGCAGAGGAGACATGTTCTCTGGAGTGATCAATTGCTTCTCTGTCTGGCAATCCGATGAACGTGTCTGGGTTTGGAGGTTGCCTGGAGAACGGTACTTGCCTAACTGCATTGTGCCAAGGGTAAAGATTGGTGGAGGGGGGATTATGGCGTGGAGTGGTTTTTCAGGGGTTTTGCTTGGCCCTCAAGTTCCAGTGAAGGGAACTCTTAAGGCGTCAGCATACCAAGACATTTTGGACAATTTCCTGCTCCAAACTTTGTGGGAATAGTTTAGGGACGGCCCCTTCCTGTTCCAACATGACTGCGCACCAGTGCACAAAGCAAGGTCCATAAAGACATGGATGAGCCAATTTGGGGTGGAGGAACTTGACTGGCACAGAGTCCTGACCTCAACCCCATAGAACACCTTTGGGATGAATTAGAGCGGAGACAGCGAGCCAGGCCTCCTCCCCCGACATCAGTGCCTGACCTGACAAATGTGCTTCTGGAAGAATGGTCCAACCTTCCCATAGACACCCTCCTAAACCTTGTGGACGGCCTTCCCAGAAGAGTTGAAGCTGTTATAGCTGCAAAGGGTGGAGCCAACTCAATATTGAACCCTACGGACTAAGACTGGGAGGCCATTAAAAGGTCATGTGCGTGTAAAGGCAGGCCGACCAATACTTTTAGCAATATGGTGTATGTATGGAGTCCCTCTGCACATGCTGTTTGTGTATTGCTAAAGGTTTTTTTTTTCTTTTCCTGGGGGAGTGCATGTGATCAGCACAGGGCCAATCAGCAATGTCCAGAGATCAGGGTTTCTGCATCCAAGAGAAGAATGAAAACTCCTACAAGCTATATCCAGTGCTATGCTGGACACTGATAGAAGTAGTCACAAGACTGCTATATATTGCTGATGAGAAAAGGTATTTAGCAGTTTATTTTTACTGAAAGAACTGCATTTCCATGTTCTGTGTACTGTGGGAGACCAGATATAGTGAATGCAGGGCCCTGGGTTTAGTAATGCTTTAATGCAGCAAAGCGCAGAAAAAAAAAAAAAAAACACCACGCCCACAGCCACCCCTCTGTCCAAGGATACCACAGCCACCCCTCTGTCCAAGGATACCACGTCCACCCCTCTGTCCAAGGATACCACGTCCACCCCTCTGTCCAAGGATACCACGTCCACCCCTCTGTCCAAGGATACCACGTCCACCCCTCTGTCCAAGGATACCACGTCCACCCCTCTGTCCAAGGATACCACGTCCACCCCTCTGTCCAAGGATACCACGTCCACCCCTCTGTCCTAGTATACCACGTCCACTCCTCTGTCCTAGTATACCACGTCCAACCCTCTGTCCTAGTATACCACGTCCAACCCTCTGTCCTAGTATACCACGTCCACCCCTCTGTCCTAGTATACCACGTCCACCCCTCTGTCCTAGTATACCACGTCCACCCCTCTGTCCTAGTATACCACGTCCACCCCTCTGTCCTAGTATACCACGTCCACCCCTCTGTCCTAGTATACCACGTCCACCCCTCTGTCCTAGTATACCACGTCCACCCCTCTGTCCTAGTATACCACGTCCACCCCTCTGTCCTAGTATACCACATCCAACCCTCTGTCCAAGGATACCACGTCCACAGCCACCCCTCTGTCCAAGGTTTTGCTCACCTCATCAAAATGAAATCAGGTTTGACAACTTCTATCTTTCATGAATCCATGCTGTCTGTTGCTTAAAATATTTGTTTCCAGGAAGAACTCCTCTATGCGTCTTTTCTTAAACTCTCCAGTATCTTCCCAACTATAGAAGTTACACTAACATGTCTATAATGACTTGGGAAAGATTTTGACCCCTTTTTAAATATTGGCACCACATTGGCCTTACACCAATCCAGTGGTACTATGCCAGTCATTAAATAGTCCCTAAAAATTAGAAACAATGGCTTTGAAATAACAGAGCTCAATTCTTTAAGGCCCCCGTGGGGTGTATGCCATCCGGTCCAGGGGCTTTATTCACCTTTTATTCTGTCTAATATTTCTGGATCATATCAATTGTGAGCCAATGTGGATCATCTGGAGCTGTGTCAGTACCACGCCCAATATGGAGCTCCCCCCCATGCTCCTTTGTATACACAGAGCTGAAGAAGGGATTTAATAGATTTGCCTATAACCCATTTTATGTTTCATTAAAATATATAAGATGTAACACCAAGTAGATACCGAACATGTCACGCTTTAAAATTGCGCACACGCGTGTAATGGCGACAAACTAGGATATGTAAATATATCCATAGGCGACGCTTTTTTTGCAGGTTACCAGTTTCGATTTACAGGAGGAGGTGTAGCGCTAAAATTACTGTGCTCACTATAGCGTTCGTGGCGATACCTTACTTGTGCGAGGCGATCACTGCTTACATAGGAGCGCGTGACCTACATATGCATTCGCTTCTGCATGGAGCGACAGGGGTGCTTTAAAAATATTTTGAAATATTTTTTTATTTTTACACTGTCCCTTTATTTTTATTTTTTTTAATCACTTTTATGCCCATCACAGGAAATAAGGGATGAACGGTCCTCTTTATGGAGATATCTGGGGTCTACTCTACCCAGATCTCTCCTATAACCTGGAAAACATCAGAAAAATAACATTTAAAAAAAATACATAAAAAAAATAAAATCATCCATTACATCCAATGGCAACATTGGACACTTCCTCATGTTACAGCAGCGGGGATCCTCTGCTCTTCTAGCCCTTCAGGTCAGGACATTGGCAGATTCCTCTCCATCTGGATACTGAATTATGTTGAGTGTCATGGGGGGGGGGTTGTTTGAAGGCGGCCACTGGATCTAGGACCATTAAGACGCACCTTGTGGTGACATCCTGTTGTACATTAGTATGGTATTGCTCTTCTGTCTCTGAGAGGATTCCAATACTAAGGTCAGGATCCACCCACATTCCTGGCTCAGCCTCTCAGCATGCCACAGATATCCTGAGCCAGGCGCTCCAGGCCCCTGCACAGCCTGGTGCTCTGAGCAGACTCAAGAACGGGACTGATCGCTCAGTTCTCAAGCTTAGAGACGGCAAGGGACATATACCTGATTGATCGATCAATGCTACTTTTTTTTCCAATCCCGCACTTCTCCTTTAACCACTTCCCGTCTGGTCCATGTAGATAAACTACCGGACGGGAGCGCTGCAGAAGCAGGTTGACGTTTCTAAACGCCACCCACATTCACTGCCTGTGCACGCTCCCTGGGAGCACCGATCGCTGTACGGGACCTCTGTGTGAGGTCCCGATTCATGCGATCACCGATTGGCCACAAGAGTAGTAGTAAACAAGTCACTTCTGACATTGCTTACTAGATGTGAAATATCACAGGTCACATGGTACAAGGCTATTCACAACAGCCTTGTACCATGTGACAAGCTGTGACGAATCACAGCTCTCACCGTATTTCTCAATGGCTGCAAGAATTCAGCCAGAGAGAAATAGAAATGATTGCTTTTACATCTTTTATGGGTGTAAAAGTAATCAGTGTAAAAAATAAAAAAAAATCATCCCAAAACAAGTACAACCAAAAAATACATGGCCTCACAAGAGAAATGTCCAGAGGGTCAAACCCCAGAGACAACAGGGAGTAAGCAGAAGATGGGAGATGGAAAAAAAGCATCGGTGATCGCTCCAGGTTTTCTCTGGGAGTGTCCAATATGAGCCAAAGTGTAGTAACTGAAGACATAGAAAAAGAGTTAGCTATAGAAAATGCTGAAGAACAAGAGAATTCAAAAACGCCTACTAAAAATGAAATAGAAGAAATGTTTATGAGATTGGAACAGGCTATAAAATAGGAGATGGCGGTAATACATAAAGACCCGGGGCAAGTTCTGTCGCCGGTAGAAGAAACTGAGGGAAAACTGGATAAACATGCCCAAGTAATAACCAATCTAGAAAAACAGACGGAGGAGATGCGAAAGGAGCAAAGGAGATTGGAAGACCAAGAAAACAGAGATAGAAGGAGCAACCTAAGGAGACAGGGTTTGCCCGAGACTTCACAAGGAGATTTGATGGAGATAAAGAAAACGCTCAATAAAATAACGGACAGATCATTAACAGAGCATCTGAAAAATCAACAGAGTACATAGAATAGGAAGATCCCAAGGAACTGGGAGTGAAAATCCCAGAGATGCGATTGTGCGATTTCACAACTACAAAGAAAGAGTAGATTTATGGAAGATGAGAAGAGGGATACCAGTAATAAAATATGAAGATGCAAGTCTACAGATTTTCACTGATATAACATTGGAAACACTGGCCAGAAGGAGAATGCTGAAAGCATTACTAGAACAAATGAGAAAACAAAAATGTACAATACAGGTGGGAATTCCCAACATGTTTAATTGGATGGAAAGATGGCCGCTCTGCAAGACTGAGGTTCCCAGAAGATCTTGGGTGACTTTTCAGAGACTAGAATTACAGAAAATAGACATCCCAGGATGGGAAGAGGGGGTAAAGGGGAATAGGGGATTAGAGAATGAGAGATGGAAGTCAGTCCCCAAAAGAAAAATACATCAGAAACGGGAACGGGAAAGAGGGAATGGAGGTGGGAGATTTTTGGAAGTCTATCTTTTTTTTTTTTCCTTCTTCCCTTTCCTTATCTTCCTCCCAAGCAAGGTGAGAATTTTAAAAGATAGGCGGAAAATGGGAATCCTTATATACATCCAGACAAGCAGCCCAGGGATTGGGAACACGGCCTGGGTGGGCGTATATGGTCAGAGCTCCACCCTATCCCGGAATAGACTGTGGGACTAGGACCACAAAATGATTCAAAGGCAAAATAAGAGCCATCGGGTAGTAGGATATCTTCATGTCCCTTCGGACGGACAAACGTACTGTCGCTGGTATGAATATGGTTGGGAAAAAAAAAAAGAAAATATAGGAAATGGATGTGGTTAGTTTTATGACCTATAATGTAAAGGGGCGGAATACCCCGGGGAAGATGCAGAAGATTCTTAGGGAACTACAACAGCGATCTATGTCAGTAGTATTTCTACAGGAGACTCATTTATTATAGGAAGCAAACGTTATGTTACACTCTAAAGGCTGCAAATCGCGTTGATAAGCATTTGAAATTTTGTTTTTTTGTTTTTTTTAACTCTTCCAGTTCCTGATGCTGTCCAGAGCCTTTTTTCTTCATGAAAAATGCATGCAAAGTATTTTCAAGGTACTCAGATGGACAAAACACTGAACACAGGATAATCCTACCAAGCTTGTCACACATTGTAATGACGAATTCAAACCTCAGACCACTCCCACCCTTGGAAACAAAAGATATGTTAATGATCATTCACACCTCAAATTCCTCATGAAGACCCCCTGCCAGGTGGCCTTAATGACTCCACTAGACACCTTTCCTACCCTTGGAAACAAAAGAAATGTTAATGAGCAACTCACACCTCAGCTAATCTCAACACATACTGCTGTCTCTGCTTCTAATCTCTGTATTTTTCTGAAAACAGTCCGAAATAGTTAATTTACCACTTTTCAGTGCATTCTGGGAATTTGGAAGGTCTCCTGTGCTTATCTTTAAAAAACATTTCTAAACGCAAACGCGCATAAACGCGTTATGCAAACATGGCTAAGCAGACGGTTTTTTAACCTACATTTTCCAGCAGTCAGTTTTCATCGTTCAGAAGTGTCCCGTGTACATGGGGCCCAAGTATTATCCAACCTGGTATTATGCAGATTCAAAAAATAAACGTGCCAAAGGAGTAGCAATTGGTTTAGCTAAAAATTTAAGAAGGAAGATGAGTTGGAGGATCTGGAAGGTCGATTTCTGTTCCTGAGGTGGAGGTTACAGGAAATAGAATGTACAATGGCAAATATCTATTCCCCAATAGAAATTCAATGGCCTATGTGAAAAATATACCAAGAAGGCTTTTGGATTTTAAGAAGGGCAAACCAATTGTGGCAGGAGATTTTAATTTTTGCAAGGATTCTCAAATCGATACGACATCGCATGTGCAGACAGATGGGGGTAGATACTTGAAATCTATGCACGGAATGCTATATCAGTGTCAACTCCTAAACGTTTGCAGAATTAAAACACCCTAGAGAAAGATTATACGTTTTATTCTCCTGCGCATGCAACGTATTCTAGATTAGATTATATATTGATAGAACACAGACTCTTGGAGTTGCTGGTTAGAGTGAATATAGAGGTTAATACATTGTAATCTGTTATGATTCCATTACTGTATCAAACCATTTCACCTAAATTTTGTCCCGAGTGCTTTGTCCGGCTTCCTGTCTGCACTTTTACTGTTCTTTCTACCTGGAAACGCGAGAACGTCCATGGCATCCAAAAAGCGTCCCTTTAGGTCAAAAGTGGTTGTAGACCAGCTAAAAAACAGCGATAGTGAAATAGAACCACTTGCAGAATTGAGCGATAATGATTCGTGGGGAAATTCATCATCAGACACTGAAGGCGAGGACAGCGACGATCCTGTGACTGAGCTCAGCGATGTGCGAACTTGGTGCTCTATTTAAAATTTCAGTGTTATTGGCTTGATTACATTATTGAATTAAATTATTATATTTTTTATAATTATGATTTTGTGTTTCAAACTTTCATACCCAGGATGTTTACTAGACTCGTTTGGACAGAATTAAGTGAGTTATTCCCAAGAGTTAAAGGCCTACAATATAAAATAAATTTCGATGCAAAACAATGTACCGATTTGACATTCAAAGATATCGACAAATCAGACCGCCAGGGAAGTTAAGGGAACTATATGAACCGGAATAAAAAAAAACAAAAAAAGTAGTAAAAGATATACAGCAGAAAATAATCAAAAAAAGATGAAGTAACTTAATGGAGCAAGAAATGGAGGATATTTAACATGGCAAGACAAAGATATCAGTGGGGGAATAGACCTGGTAAATATTTAATGAGCGCACCAAGAAATCGAGGAAATAGAGAGAATCAAAATAATGGTGTACTCAACCACTGATATCACTAATGTATTTAAAACATATTATGGGAAGTTATATGAAGTAAACCCAAAAAACCTAAAAGAGGGGTTAGAAGAAAATTAGGAAAAAGGGAAGTATCTAAAAGGGGTGGGATTACAGAAAAACCAACAACACAGGAGAAAATCCAGGAGGCATTGAAGGGCACATTTGTAGGGAGGAGCCCTGGGCCAGAGGGGTATAATGCGAGCTATTACAAGAAATGTAAAGAACAAAGAGGCCACATGCCTATATCAATGTTAAATTTTGATACAAAGCTGTATGTGAAACTTCTGGCAACTAGGTTGACTTAATGCCGCAATGGATTCATTTAGATCAAGTGGAATTTGTCCCTGGGAGGGAAGGAAGAGATAATGGGCTAAGATCACTATTCCTCATACAAAAAAGTAAGAGAAACCCCCTACCCCCGTTTAGATTTTATCGAAAGAAGCCGAGAAGGCCTTTGATAGGGTAGATTGGGGCTTTATGATAAATTGGAGGCTTTGTGAATTTGCCCCAAAATGAGAGAGTAGATAGGAAAGCTTTATAGTCAACCTTCAGCAGCGGTAAAAGCTCAATGGCTCATCAGTTTTTTTTAAATGTATCAAAAAGGTACAAGACAGGGGTGTCCACTTTTGCCCCCGTGTGTCTTATCTTTAGAGCCTCTCTTGGCAAGAGCACAAAACAGTCTGGATGCAAAAGGGATACAGATAGGAGAAATAGAACATAAAGCTGCAGCATATGCCGATGATATGCTTTTTTTAATGTGGTAAATCCTACGCTGACACTACCCAATCTAATGAGAATTAAATATTATGGAGATTTATCAAAATTAAAAATCAACCCGTCAAAATCTGAGATTTTAAATGTTAAAGTTCCAAAAGAAAAAAAAGGTTTTGCAGCGAGAATTACTCTTTGCATGGAGGGCAAAAGTAAAATACCTGGGAATAAAACTAACCTCGTCCTCTAAGAACTTACATAAAATAAACTATATCCCATTAATAAATGAGATAAAGGATGAATTGAGGAGAATCACAGTAGGTCCACTCTCCTGGACAGGACGGATAAATGTGGTAAAAATGAGAATGGTCCCGAAAATCCTATATAAATTTCATATGCTTCTCATATCTTCTGGGATCCGATTTTAAAATAATTTAAAAAAATTATATTGAGATAAAAAAACGTTGATTAGCGTCTGTGTGTGCATGGTCACATAGGATAACATGCTGGGGGGGGCTTACTAGCTGCAGAAAAAAAAAGTCAAAAGCCAAAAACAGCTGCTGTAAAAACGTCCAGTGTGCATGGGGACTTAAATGTCACGTATTTTTGATTGGATATACAATGCAACAGGGAAAAGTTGGGCTAATAGAGAAAACACATTAAGTAGGACACAACTTGACAGGGCTGTTTGGTTGCCACATCAGTACCGTACGTTGGCTGCAAATAGGGGCACTTACACAAGAAATGTAGTTAGGATTTGGAAGGTAATTCACAAACATATGGGATGGGAGTTTAATTCAATGTTAATACCGCTGGTGGGAACAGATTTCTTCCCGCCATGGAAAGAGAACATGTCCAGTAAATGGATAAGAAAAGGTAAAAAGATATAATGAAAAAAAGGAGAAATATGCTCCTTTCAGGAGTTAAAAATAAGAAAGAGGTGTTTTTTTTCATGTTAGATGAGTGATGATATTTTCAATTATGGCATTTTGTTGCAATGCTCCCAAAGCCACTAAGGACAATGGAGGATTTGAATCCACTTGAACAACTGTTTAGTGCAAGACACAGAAACATATTATAAATATCTATAAAATTCTTACTGCAATCGCGGAATCTACTTCACCGCCATATATGTCGTAAAGGGAACTCTGAATATTTAATGAGCAACAAAAAAAGAAAATATTCAGATTAATGCACAGGGCTATAGATCTGAAGGTGGTGGAAATGAGCTATAAATGTTTAACCCTTTGAGGACCAAGGGACGTATTTGTCCCATGTTTTTAATTGCGTGTATCATCTGATTAAGAACTTAAAACTCTCTTTTTTTTTTGGTTTGAGTCAAAATATTAGTTCTTATCAAACAAATGGATCTAGCTTTTTGCCAATTATTTCATGAAATGGCTTAGTTACAGCAACTGAAGTGTACGAACTTTAAAAACAAAAAAATTGATTCTTTAGGCGTTCCAAAATCTTACGGTCCTCAAAGGGTTAACTAGGTGGTATATTACACCGAGTGTGGCACATATGCAACGAGCAGAGAAATCACGTATGTGTTGGAGAGGTTGTGGGAACTGGGGTACAATGGCACCTATATGGTGGGAATGCCCTCAAATACAAGAGTACTGGGAAGAAATAGTTCAAAAACAGGAGATTCTGGGGACTAATATCTCGAAAGATCCAGGCATATGCTTATTCCACAAAACTGAGATTACAATAGAAAAATATAAGAATTTAATATTTCATTTAATAAATGCAGCAAAGGGATTGATACCTAAATTTTGGCAGGCACAGGAGAGGCACCAAGGGATTGTTTGGGAGGGTAGTGGGGGGAAATGTGAAAAGGAAAACGTTTTTCATTTTGTAGTGATGAGTACAACGTTGAAATCATTAAAATATTTATAAAAAAAAAAAAATGGTGCCATTAGTGATCACATGCTGGAGACCCAATGGAGGTTCCCGATTAACTGGAGGTGGCAGTCCCTTTAAAACCAAAGGGAGGCCCACAAGCTCCAGCAGCCAATTACACCGGCTCTCAGGTAATCGCTCATGGAGCAATTACCTGTGAATGATCAGCCCTCTAGGGACAATCAGTCGCAGGTAATCGCTTCATGAATGATCAAATGATGGCTGCTGTAAATAGCTGCAGGACCTGTCGGCCTCCCATTGGTTGCAATAGGAAGCTGTCCCGAGGGCTTACCCCTGAACGCATTTCAGTTTTTTGAAGACATTTTATTGGTAAACCCTCAGGATAGCCAGCTGGCGGCTGTTGACTCGTATCTCCTCTTCAGTAATGATGGCTCCTCTGGACTACGACATCAGAAACCATTCAATTATCTTTACAGGAAACAATATCCCGATATACTTACAAGGCTGACTAAAAAACTGCAAGAGATTGCTGCAACCACCAGCGCTGGAGATTATCTGCAGGAAAGAAAAAAAAAAAAAAAAAAAAAAAAAGGATTAAACAAAATTCCTAAAATTAACCCATAAAGCCTGGAAGAAAACACTTGAGGCATGGCCATGAACTGAAACTCATCCCCACCACAGGAGCCGAATGGACTAATGTATCCGATGGCTGCTCGAGTGTCTTATCCACCCTAAGGCACACTTGTAAAATAAAAGCACGGCAAATGCTTCGTGCTTCTTGATGCCAAAACAAGTGAAGCCCTATTTTAAATCCTCCCCAATGAGCCCCGTCCTATAGTGCATCTTTACCCCTTGACAGACTTCCTGATCATGCAACCACCGATTGGCTGACAGTGGTCACATGATCAGCCTGCCCTGCCTGTGTAATACGTGGGTGGCAAGAAGTTAAAGCAGACCTTTACCTGACCTCGCAGCGCCCCCCACGGCTCCCTGCACTTATTTATTCCAGGTACTTATACAGCGCTGTCAATTTACGCAGCGCTTTACATATATATTGTACATTCACATCAGTCCCTAACCCTCAAGGGGCGTCCAATCTAAGGTCCCTAACCCTCAAGGGGCGTCCAATCTAAGGTCCCTAACCCTCAAGGGGCGTCCAATCTAAGGTCCCTAACCCTCAAGGGGGCGTCCAATCTAAGGTCCCTAACCCTCAAGGGGGCGTCCAATCTAAGGTCCCTAACCCTCAAGGGGGCGTCCAATCTAAGGTCCCTAACCCTCAAGGGGGCGTCCAATCTAAGGTCCCTAACCCTCAAGGGGGCGTCCAATCTAAGGTCCCTAACCCTCAAGGGGGCGTCCAATCTAAGGTCCCTAACCCTCAAGGGGGCGTCCAATCTAAGGTCCCTAACCCTCAAGGGGGCGTCCAATCTAAGGTCCCTAACCCTCAAGGGGGCGTCCAATCTAAGGTCCCTAACCCTCAAGGGGCGTACAATCTAAGGTCCCTAACTCACATTCATACATACACATACTAGGGCCAATTTAGACAGGAGCCAATTCACCTCCCAGCATGTCTTTGGAGTGTGGGAGGAAACCAGAGTACCCAGAGGAAACCAACGCAGGCACAGGGAGAACATGCAAACTCAAGGCAGGTGGTGCTGTGGTTGGGATTCGAACCAAGGACCCTAGTACTGCCAGGAGGAAGTTCTAACCATTTAGCCACTGTGCACTTCTGCCCCCTCTACAGTATGAATCAACGCTTTTACAATTTTTTGATAACCGATTTTTTTTTTTTATCGTAATTTATTCCCGTCTCCGCCCCCACGCCACCTCTCTCGCCAAGGCGATAACAAGGTGTCCGTTTCCTTCTAGGATTCCACAGCACGTACCCCAGGAGGCTGAAGGAGCAGAGACTGACAGTAGCCAGCTGTGTGTGTCAATGGAGGCCAGCTGCCTAACCCAAAAAAGGCAGCCGGCTTCCGATGACTGAGGACGAGCAAGGCGGCGGTGCGCACCCTGGGCTGCTGCAGCTGATCAGTGGAATACAGCAGGACATTGCTGGATTCGCTGGGCAGGCAAGTATCTGAATCCAGGAAAAGCCAAGATAACAGTTAAGTAGGGATTAAGAAACTGACAGAGAAGAGTGAAGGTGCTCTTTAATTAAAGTAGGAGGAACAATCACATGAACAGTTAATCTAGTGACTGTCCTCCCCTCCAATGACCTGCTCTCTGCTCAGCATAAGCATCAGTGGAAACCACTCCATGGGACGCGGCAGCCTCACCCCTGGACTGTACAGCACAGATCAGGTGGAGAAGAGCAGACTCCTTTATCAAGGAGACCCTGAGCCTCGTATTACAGATGATAGAGATACAACACAAGGAGGACCTAAAGCACCTCTATTAGACCACGCCTCTTCTCTGCAACCATGCTGTCCCTGTAGTCCAAGTATTCACCCCATATACTGATAGGACCGCTATGTGACTGACCTCTGACAGATCTCTGTGGGTTTATAAGACTAGAAGTGAAACATGCCTCAGGTAGGAGTTCACTTAAACTGGATGTAAACTTCAGAAATGAAATATGAACAAGGCGTATCCTCTCTATAGTGTGTACTTGCCTCAATGCAGAGCACTAAGTGTTATTTCTGTCTGCTGCCTACTTCTGAAAAGTTTTCCTGACCACCAGAAGAAAAATGGTGACAGGGGAGGGACCTCCAGCAGATTGACAGCCTAAGCTCTGTTCCTGTGGAGAGAGGTTTGTCTCCTCCCTCCAATCAGCTCTCAGAGCTCTCCTCACCAAATGTAACTTCAGCTCCAAGCCCCCGTTTCTGAACTCAGGCAAGCATTATAAATTCTGGACTTTGAACATAAGTAGAAAAGACAGCAGATAAACCGGTACAACTTATGTAGAAGGATTTGTTTCATCTGTGGTGCATCACCTGAGGCCAGTCACTTCACTGGGTATATGGAAGGATTTACAACCACTTTAACGCTTCATGCACAGCAGCTTTTTTTTCTGCTGCTAGAAGCAGAAACAGTGTTATCCTATGTGCCCATGCACAACATTTTAGGCCAGCAGTATTTTTCAAGCTTCAGTGTTTAGGAGCAGAAAACAAATACACACACACACACACATATATATATATATATATATTTATTTATTTATTACATTGTATCTTTTATTTAGATTCTGGGGGCTCTGGCATTGAATACTAATTACTTTGTTTCAGCTTGTCCTTTTATGTACTTGCCCCTCCCCCTTAGGGTGCACTAACTTTAATAATGGCCTTGTTTCCCTTTCTTGCAATCTTCATCGTTTGTCCCTGCCCAGTGTCGCACGGCCTTTTAGTGGACATTTCCCATCGGCCCATCTTCCTAAAGGCTCCGTTCATTCCTATGGGTGAGTTGGTTTCCACTGGGAAGGGATGCCTGAGGAGGATCGCTGTCCTAAGGGACACTGGGCAACTACAAACGGTACAAGTTCTCTTTGGCTGCCTACATACTAGTGTGTTTTTTAAACTCTGATGCTTGAAACAATGCTGTTAATTGCATTTTTTAGGAGCCCAAGGATTTTTTTTTTCTTTGAGTATTTTACAGTACAAAAAAGCTAGAAAAAAAGCTGTTAGGAGCATTTTAGAAACGTTCGGCATTTTGTTTTTTTTCTGCCAGAAAAACGCTCCCAAAAACTTTACCAATACACTATATATATGTGTGTGTGTGTATATGTATGTGTGTATATATATATATATATATATATATATATATATATATATATATATATATATATACACACACATACATATACACACACACACACACACACACATATATATAGTGTATTGGTAAAGTTTTTGGGAGCGTTTTTCTGGCAGAAAAAAAACAAAATGCCGAACGTTTCTAAAATGCTCCTAACAGCTTTTTTTCTAGCTTTTTTGTACTGTAAAATACTCAAAGAAAAAAAAAATCATTGGGCTCCTAAAAATAGCAATTAACAGCATTTTTTCAAGCATCTGAGTTTAAAAAACACACTAGTATGTAGGCAGCCAAAGAGAACTTGTACCGTTTGTAGTTGCCCAGTGTCCCTTAGGACAGCGATCCTCCTCAGGCATCCCTTCCCAGTGGAAACCAACTCACCCATAGGAATGAACGGAGCCTTTAGGAAGATGGGCCGATGGGAAATGTCCACTAAAAGGCCGTGCGACACTGGGCAGGGACAAACGATGAAGATTGCAAGAAAGGGAAACAAGGCCATTATTAAAGTTAGTGCACCCTAAGGGGGAGGGGCAAGTACATAAAAGGACAAGCTGAAACAAAGTAACTAGTATTCAATGCCAGAGCCCCCAGAATCTAAATAAAAGATACAATGTAATAAATATATATATATATATATATATATATATATATATATATATATATATACACACACACACACACACACACACACACACACACACACACACACACATACATATACACACACACACATATACATACACAAAAACCTATCATTTGAAAACATGAAGAGACTTTCAAAGCAAATTATTTACTAAAAAGTAGTCAGCTACTTAAAAATGTGGCCCCAGCAAGTCCCCGGAGCCCCTAAACCAAGTTCACACCGTACAAACCCTGACGAAACTGCACCTCAATACGACGCAGCCATAACCTCTATATGTGTGCAAAAACTTCTGCATGGCAGTAAAGGAAGGTCACAGCTGAACCTGAAGTATACAGGAGATCGAGAGATGACCTCAGTGGAGGGAAGCTTCACCATCCAACCAGAACACTGGGAGCCGGTGACAGAAAAAGCTTTTATTGCTCAACCTCAAGGACAGTGACATGGCAGACATGCCTGGATCCCCCATAGATAATGCTATGAAATCATTTACTACATGCAGAAAGTCCTATTTATTATGTTGTATGAGGTGATCCAACACTGCTTACATATGTGTGCACGACTACGTATGCACTTGCCTTTGCGTGCGAGCACAGGGGAAGAAGTGGTAGGGGAGAGGGAGCACTTTATTTTAAAAAATAAATTTTTTACACTGTTCCTTTTTTTATCAACTTTGTCATTACAAGGGATGAATAACATCCCTTGTGATAGACAGGTCCTCTTTATGGTCCATTAGACCCCATATCTTGCCTCTGGCCTTCAAATCAGCCGATCAGACACAGATCCCGTCTGATCGTCTACTTCACGGACCAGTAAACACAAAGCCGAAAATAGTAAGTGACGAAATACTCGCTTTGTTTCTTAAACCATAGAGATGATTGAGGACATCCTGGTCCTCAAGTCATCACTATGGTCAGTTGGTGGAACCACCAGCTGTAGTGTTGGGACTGTATCCCCGCACCAACGAAAGGACACACAGGTACATTCTACAGTGTTGAAGCGGTTAAAAGGAAGCACCACTCCAGTGGAAAAAATACAATTCTGGAAGACCACCAAAATACCCAGAAGTCCACACTGAGCTGGAGGTGATACTCTAGGATCCCACAACCATGTCTCTGGGCTCAGTGCAGAGGGCTTCCCACTTCTGGGCAATGACGGCCAAAGGCTGCTCAACATCTGGAGAGACTTCAAGGACACAATGTTCCTTCTATCACATGACTCTTATCAGTTGGCAATACTCCCACTTGGCACACCTTTAGAAAGACTTCGGCAAGTATATCACAGAGTCCGACAGCCTTTATTGGCCAGCTTAAAGCCAGATGACACCAGGCTGGAGGAAAAGTGCGCTTTGCACTGCCACCTCCTCTCCCCCGTCTTGGTACTGCAGGGGTTGAATACTAGTTGTCTAGGAACAGAGATTTGCACGCTTACCTTATTCCTCCCATCCCAGTGTTCTCCCGACACCCCTGGAGGGTGGGCAGGTTCCTGACATCTTCATACAATGCAGGACTGTTGGCCTTGCATTGTACGTGATGACGTCACAGCCAAGAATGGTCACGCAGCTTCAAAGGGATCAGTCTTACAAAGAGAGAGGAATTAAAGTTTAATTAAAGTTCCCTAATTCCCGTAGACTGGGGGTCTTCAAACTTTCAAAACAAAAGAGTCAGTTTACGGCCCTTCAAACTTTAGGAAGGCCAGACTAACCAGTGGGAGTGGAAAATGGCCGTGCGCCAGTGGCAGGAATAGTGCCCCATTCTTGGTCTCAGGGGGAGGAATTATGGCCCCCCATTATCGCTGGCGTCAGGGGGAGGAATTATCGCCCCCCCCCCCATTATCGCCGGCGTCAGGGGGAGGAATTATCGCCCCCCCATTATCGCCGGCGTCAGGGGGAGGAATTATCGTCCCCCCATTATCGCCGGCGTCAGGGGGAGGAATTATCGTCCCCCCATTATCGCCAGCGTCAGGGGGAGGAATTATCGCCCCCCATTATCGCCGGCGTCAGGGGGAGGAATTATCGCCCCCCATTATCGCTGGCGTCGGGGGAAGGAATTATCGCCCCCCATTATCGCTGGCGTCGGGGGAAGGAATTATCGCCCCCCATTATCGCTGGCGTCGGGGGGAGGAATTATCGCCCCCCATTATCGCTGGCGTCGGGGGGAGGAATTATCACCCCCCATTATCGCTGGCGTCGGGGAGGAATTATCGCCCCCCATTATCGCTGGCGTCGGGGAGGAACTATCGCCCCCATTATCGCTGGCGTCGAAGAGGAACTATCGCCCCCATTATCGCTGGCGTCGGGGAGGAACTATCGCCCCCATTATCGCTGGTGTCGGGGAGGAATTATCGCCCCCTTATCGCTGGTGTCAGGGGGAGGAATAGTCCACCAAAGGCCAGCTGTAAAAAGAAAAGTAGGACCACATCCGGCCCAGTTTATAGAGACCCCTGACAAAAGAAGCATTGCATTCTCACAGTACAGAGAGGGCCCACAGGCACAGAGTCAATCGAAGAGGCTCTGTACGCTGCAATGGTCAATCACAGATATATACACTCGCCGTGTTTACATCTCACAACCCTCCCCTTCCTGTCACAACAGAGGAAATATTCAGATTAGTGAATGAAAATTTGTGGTGAGGGGTTGTACTTGATCATAGGGATCATTTTTGTCCCCCCCTTCCCAGTTACATCTCATCTTCATACTATCATCTTCCGACTGTATGTGAACTGCATACTCATTTCTTCACCACCACCTCCCTCTTTGTTAAAAAAAAAAAAATATATATATATATATATATATTATTATTATTATATCGAGTTTATATAGCGCCAAAGGGTTTGCTCAGCGCTGTACAATAGAGGGGGGACAATACATGAAACAGAACAGTAACAACAAACAGCACATAAGGGGTAAGAGGGCCCTACTCTTTCGAGCTTACAATCTAGGAGGGAGGGGGTAGCGGTACAGGCGGAAATGGCTGTGGGGGATGGTGTGGTAGGAGGAGGGAAGGGCAGCGGCTGTTAGGTGAGGGTGGGGTAGGCTTCCCTGAAGAGGTGGGTTTTCAGGGAGCACCTGAATATATATATATATATATATATATATATATATATATATATATATATATATATATATATATATATATATATATATATAAATAAAGGAGTGCACCCCAACAGATTTGTCAGAAAACCTTCACTTTTCTTTCGGAACTAACTTTTTCTATGGGACAATATACTACAAAATCCTCCCACCAATGCCAGCCATTGATTGCAAACAAAATTTGTTCATTTGCACACACGAAAGTATTTTTCCTAACAAAATTCATCCAAGACCATGTTGCAAAAATGAACACACCCCAATGAAAGTCTTAGGAGCAAAGCTAAATTTTAGACAAAATTCTAATTAACAAGAATTAGACTCCAGGTAAGTGATTATTCATTAAACATTGATTATAAAAGTGCATTTCTTAAAGAAAACCCTTCCCATTTCATGCTGTCAGCAATGGCACCACATGGAGGAGAAATGTCACAAGGCTTGAGAAAGAAAATCATTTCTTTACACAAGAAAGGTGAAGGCTACAAGAAGATCAGCAAAGTGTTACTGGATACTGGAGCAAAAGTGATAAAAAAATTTAACAAAGATGGATCTGCAACCATCTCACAGAGACAGCCAGGCTGTCCATGGAATTACCTCAACAGGAGCGTCTTCTAATGAGAAGGGCTGAAGAAAAATCGCCGTGCAAGTTCACTGCAGTTGGCTAAAGAAGTAAAAAAGCCAAACTGGGGTGATTGTTTCCCTGACACAATACGGCATACACTGCAGAGGAATGGCAAGTGTAGCAATCATGCACAGAGAGAAGGACACGGTCATCCACCTTGTTAAGAATCTTCCATGCTGTATCATGTCTACTCCCAAATCAGCTTTCCTCATCCCCCCTCCCTCTCTGTTGAGTGACAGGTGGTCTGTTTGATGCAGATCACAGGCAGCAAACTCCATGGGAGGGCATCATGGCTATATATCCCACAACTGAGCTGGGGCCTAGATGTCTGTTAACTTCCGCAATCTGGGCTCGTAAAGCCATAAACAAAGTCCTTTACTGAGTTCAAAAAACATTCCAAGGGGTCGTAAAAACAGACTTACATTTAAAAACACACTTTTTCATATAAGTTCATATCTTCAAATAGGACATAAGTACCTAAACATGGAGTCCATATTCGGACAGCTCAAGTTAAGACCATTCTCCTATATTACACCCCCTAGCTGGCATATACAGGAGAGCCGAAAATTACATCTCGTTACCTGTTCAAGCGGATATTTCATATCTAACCGTTCAGCCAAGGATTCTGCGTAATAATCTACTCGTAGATCGGATGTTGTATGTATCAAGGGTAAATTCTGAACCATATTATAATTTGTGCAGTTTTTGGTCATAGCTTGGGTCTCCACCTACAACTCCCTCCCCAAATGAGGCGACTAGTTTACTGCTCCAGGGAGACACCCTGTGGAGTTGCTAGGAAAAGCTAAGCTAAGTTGTAAGCCGTTGAAGTTCTCCCTTTTTTAAAAATCAGAACTAAGTTTGGGAGAGAAGGCATCCTTTTGGCTCATGAAACCTGATCTGCTTAAACCAGGACATTTGGAAAGTACTTTAACCCTCTAAACTCCTGTTATCTCTTTGATGTGCTATTGTTCTCTGTATATTTATTTATTTATTTATATATACTGGCTACATCTTTTTCTGTAAAATATTTTTATTGCACCATTTTGACCTTTTGGTAATAAATTTTACTTTCTGAAAGTGTTGAACTGTTTCTACAGCTCTTTAATGCAAACTAAAGCACCCCTGTCTCTGAAGAACACTACTGTGTGTTTTAAACGTCTGCATGCATCTGTCTGCGGTGACATTGTGTATACAAACGATTATTCAAACATCATAGTGTTATTGCTGATATTGCCGAGTTCCTCTTTCTCTGTACAAAAAGGAGGAGGTGGCAATGTGAATGGTTAATTACGTAATTAACCCGACCCAGTAACAATCGCTCCCAGGCTGCAAGTACACAGATTGTGGTCCATTAGTTGGAAAATCTGTGTGCAGGGTGCAGCTGGGCATGGCATTGTTACGCACGTGACTGCGCGGTTTTAGATTGGCTAGTCCTTCGGTCACAAGTTTGGTGAGAAGGGCTGGGGTCTGACGCCGCGATCGTCACAGCATGCGTGGGTGTAACCACAAAGGAAGCCTGTGCTAAAGCCCATGCACAAAAAAGCCTGCCTAGAACTTGCCGGGCCCATAATGAAAAAGAAGACAACTGGAACGCTGTACTCCGGAGTGATGGGACCAAGATAAATGTTTTGGAACTGATGGCTTCAAACCGTATGGCATCGCAAAAGGCGAGATGTACAAAGAAAAATGCATGGTGCCTACTGTGAAACATGGTGGTGGCAGTGTCCTTCTGTGGGGCTCATGAGCGCTGCTGTTGTTGGGGAGCTGCACTTCACTGATGGTATCATGAATTCACAGATGTACTGCTCTATATTCAAAGAAGATCCTGCCATCACTCAGTGCCCTCGGTCGTCATGCACTTTTCCGACGCGACAATGATCCAAGACCCGGTTCTGAAGAAGAACCGGGTGAGTGATTCAGTCTGCTGATCTGAACAACCGAACACCTATGGGGGATTCTGAAGAGACAACCTGAGCATCCCTCTCCATCCAGCATCCAGGCTCTAAAAGATGTCGTTCTTGAAGAATGGAAAAAGATAGATGTGGCAAAATGTCGCCAACTTGTTCATTCCACGACTAGAAGACTTGCTGCGGACCTTACAAATCATGGAGGTCCTACAGAATACTCGATGGAGGAGTTCTTGTTGTGGGGGGGGATTCATGTTTGCATCAACTGGAGTAAAACGGAAGATTTTGTAATATAAGTTCTATTATGAACCTTCCTTCCATGTAATGAGCCGAACAAATGTTCGATAAAACTCAGTTTTGTCAACATTTTGGAAACGGTTCTTGTGTTCATTAAGAGATTGATTAAAATCTTACTTTTCAAAAAGGGGTGGAGTCGTGTATGCTGAGCAGTGTATGTGTGTAATATATATATATATATATATATATATATATAATTTTTTTTTTTTTTTTTATGTATTTGCTGCACCATAGGATATGTTGAAGTATAAACAGAAGATGATACAGAAATTAATCTCAATGATTCCCAGGGCAATATTCTCCACTAGTAACACGCCACCTGCACCCACCTCCCAGCCAGTGCCATAAAAGGCCCCCAATAGTCTGTTCTCTTCAATACAGGGACATTTACTGCACCATCCTATAAAACTATCACAGTATACGGAAAACAATAGAATTGAATCCACAGAGCACCTCGTACAAAGCAGCTGATACAGAGCAGATTATAGATCTGCTGCTCGATGAAGTGCAAACTGTGCATTATTTCCAGGATAACCCCCTCCACTAGCAACGCACCACCTGCACCCCCACATACTTGCCAACCCCAGCCAGGGATGCCCAAAGCTCCCGCCATCTACACAGCAGTCTGCTAGCTCCAATCCAGGAACATTTACATATACTCCTAGATTGTAAGCTCCAAGGAGCAGGGCCCCTCAATCCTCTCATGTTTTGCATTGTATTGGTATTGTTCTGTCACATGTTCTGTCCCCTCTGTAATGTACAGCGCTGAGCGAACTATCGGCGCTTTATAAATACTGTATAATAATAATATACACTATATATATATATATATATATATATATATATATATATATATATATATATAAGGAGGGGCCTCTACAATAAAAGTTACCACGTATATAAAATGTCAACATTAGAATCAGAGCAGCAAACTGCTACACCCCACATTGTAGATCTGCTGCAGGATAAAGAGCAGATTGAGTAGAAATGGATATAGGAATCCTTCCCAGGACACTGACTCCTCCAGCAAAACCCCACATATACCCCCCTAAACCTCCCATCCTGCTGTGCCAGGGGCCCAGATTCCTCCCACCCCCCCCCCCCCCCTTGACAACCCCCTGCACTAGCAACACGCCACCTGCACACCCCTTGTACCTGCCGAACTCAGTCAGGGACCCCAGGATTGAGAACCCCCCCACAACAAATCATCTGCCATCACTGTATCCTCTCCATGGCACGACACTCATTTACTGCACAGCCCCCCATAAACTTACTATGTACATAGAAAACGTAAATCAGAGGAGCAACTCGTACAAAGCTCCTACTACACCTCCCACTACGCCTCCCACTACGCCTCCCACTACGCCTCCCACTACGCCTCCCACTACGCCTCCCACTACGCCTCCCACTACACCTCCCACTACACCTCCCACTACACCTCCCACTACACCTCCCACTGGAGTATAAAGAGTAGATGGTGCACAGATACACCTTAGGCTGTTCACACTTCAGCGTTTCGTAGCTCGAAGCTACAAAAATGCTCAGACTTCAAAATCAATTCTTCTTTATGGTGCCTGTTCACACCTGACTGCGCGATCGGACGTGAACAGGCACCATAGAGGAGAATGGATTCTTAAATCTAAGCAATTTTGTAGCTTCAGGGCGCAGATGTGAATGCAGCCCATCTAGATCCCTTCCAGGGACAACCCCCCTCCTCTGGCAGAGCACTACCTGCAAACCTCAGCCAGGGTCCCTGACACCCCCCCCCCCCCCATCTAGATTACCCATTTTTGTTGTCCCTAATACAGGGAAACCCATGGTAAACTGCAAAGCCCCCTCCTCACCTGCACCCCCCTCAGCCAGAGACCCCAAATCTCCCATCACCAGTCTGTTGTCTCCAATACATGGAAATTTACTGCACAGCCGCCACCAACTATTATATCCATACAATGTCCCCCCCCCAATGTACAATCATACACTGCGTATGCTGCAGGATGAAGAGCAGATGGTGTACAATCAACATACATTATTGCCGGGACAACCCCCTCCACTAGCAACATGCCACCTGCACCCCCTCATACCTGCTAGAGATTCCAACCCTCCCACCATCAGTCTGCGGTCTCTAATATAAAAAGATATACTGCGCAGCCCCCCCATCTATAGATATGTTTACAAAAATAATGTATCAAGGTAAACAAGCCACTGCGCACCCCCCCCCCCCCCACAATATATTTTAGCAGCTTCCAGACCACCCTATAGCAGAAATACTGCAAATACTGCAAGGGTGCGCAGAAATAATGTATATACACATGTGATTTTGCATTTCCGGGTAGGGGGCGCACTCCCCCACCAGTGCCACCATTCGCGGCTGTGGCTGCCAATCATCGGGTCCCACCGGGTAATTACTCACCTGCGCCCGGCAAGTTCCGATGATCACCGACAGGGAGAACTGTTTTGTTTACTAACAGTTCTCCTCCGTCGGCTCAGGCACACTGCTCTGGATGGCTGTGCACAGCCATCCAAAGCAGTGTGATTACAGTTAACAGCACAGACCCTACCTAGTAAAAACACAGTTAACCCTTTGATGGCCCACATGTTAACCCCTTCCTGCCCAGTGTCAGTGCTTTTTCCTAGCACTGATCACTTTATTGGTGTCACTGGGGATGTCAGTCACACCATGTCAGTCGTCCCCCCCCATTGTCATAATGTCTGCCACAGTCCCACTATAAGTTGCTGATCGCCATTACTAGTAAGAATGGGGGAAAAAAATCCCAGTATCTATACCGCCATTTGTAAACGCTATAACTTTCACGTAAACCAATTAATTTACACGTATTGTTTTGGGTTTTTTTAGCAAAGATGTCGCAAAATGCATTTAGGCCGAAATTTAAATTTTTTTAAAAAGTCCAAAAATTTTGAAAGTGTTTTTCTTATAAAATTTTGCAAATAAATATTATTTCATCATAAATCGTGTTCAAAATTTATTCCGTTATATTTTTAGTAAAAAAAAAAAAAATAACCCAAATGCGTTTATAACCAAAAATTATAATTTTTTAATATTTTTTTTTCTACATACTGTCAGCATGGTGATTTTTTTTGTTTTTTTTATACTGATTGCTTTTACACCCATAAAGGCTGTCTCCAATAATTTCTCCTCAATGGCTGCAAAAATGCAGCCAGAGAGAACTACTGAGTGAGCTGTGATTGGTCACAGCTTGTCACATGGTACAAGGCTGTGGTGAATAGCCCTGTACCATGTCACCTCTGTGATCATTCAGATTTCACACGTAGTAAGCAATGTCACAAGTGACATCTTGCTTACTACTCTGCATGTGATCACCGATTGGCCAATCAGTGATCACATGATCGGGACCTCATACAGAGGTCCCGTCCGACGATCGGTGTTCCACTGTGTCCGGAGGATACAGCGGGCACTGGATCGCGGTGCTGCGCGCTCCCACAAGCAGGGGGTGGGGAGGCCATTTATAAACGGCCACCCGACCCTGCACTGCCCAGCTGTTTATATACAACGGCCAGACGGGAGGTGGTTAACAGATATGTACTAAAAAGAAAAAAAGTATAGTGCATCAATGTAAACAAACTACTGCACCCCATTTTTTTGGGGGGGGCAGTAGTCTGTTTACATTGGTAGACACATTGTAATTATATACATATACACATACACACATACACAGACATGTGTGTGTGTGTGTATATATATATATATATATATACACATACATATATATATATATATTTACATATATATATATATATATATATATTTACTAATTAAAACTAAAATGAATTTAAAAATAAAATAAGTGTATCCATTTGCTGTAACCAAAAACCCCCATATATATATAGAAACAATGCATCAATATAAACAAACGCATGCTGCAGGATAGGGAGCAGTGTTCAGATACATTATTCACAGCATCCCCGGACAACCCCTACCTCTAGTAGCATGCTGCCTGCACCCCCTCATACCAGCCAACCCCAGCCAGGGACCCCAAAGCTCCCATCAGTCTTTTGTCTCCAATACAAAAACCTACAGGACAGATTCCTGCCCCCCCCATCCACTATGGATAAATAAAATGCACATATTAATTATTATATTATTATACAGGATTTATATAGCGCCAAGTTTGCTCAGTGCTTTACAATATAAGTTAATATTAAATATTAATGTAAACAAGCTACTACCCCCCCCCCCCAATATATAAAAATGCACAAACACAAACAAAAATCAGACTAGCAACATGCACAAAGCTGCTGCTGCACCCCCACACATGGTGCAGGATGGAGAGCAGACCGTGTACAATCAGATACATTATACACAGGATCCTGGGATAACCCCCTTCACTACATATATATATATATTTTTTTTTTTATTATTGTGTATACACATAAAAATGCAACAATTTACACACATATATTAGATATATATCCAAGATACACACATATATTAGACAGATATACACAAAGTATAAATGTAAACAAACTAAATTTTGAGCAGCTGCAGGATGGAGGGCAGATGATGTACAATGGAGATTATTCATTGCGCGCCGCCTGCACCCCCTCATACCTGCCAACCTCAGCCAGGGACCCCAAAATCCCCATCACTGTCATCCCCAACACAAGGAGATCTACTACAAAGCTGCACCCCCATATACATATATATATATACACACACACACATATACATATATATATAGATACATTGTTGGTGTCTATGAGTGTGTGTGTGTATATATATATATATATATATATATATATATATATATGTGTGTGTGTGTGTGTGTGTGTGTATATATATATATAGATACATTGTTGGTGTCTATATGAGTGTGTGTGTATATATATATATATATATATATATATAGACACCAACAATGTATCAATGAACACCCTGTACATATCTGCAGGAAGAAGAGCGGACAGCATACAGTCAGGATACATTGTTCACAGGATCCCTGGCACTAACACACCATCTGCACCCCCGTCTCCCCAATACCAGCCTAGGACCCCAGGATGAAGAATACCCCCCCCCCCCAAATACGAGAGACTTAAGAAGTCCATAGCAGCTGCGCTTTGCATCCACTTTCCAGCTTTCATTTTTGAAGTCTAAACAATCGGAAGATCAAATCTGATTGGCTGCTCCAAATTTTTGTAAGACTGGAGGTGAAGTTTGGATTGGCAGATCAAAAATGAGTAAGATTTTCATCTAAGGTATCCTCCCCGTGCAGACACAGATCGATCTCTATATACAGATATATACACACACACAGATATATCAATCTCCCCCTCGGTATATTCAGGCCCCTGTGATCTGCGGGCCCATCTTTCCATTGTGGGGCCCCCAGTGCCCATCCTCCCAGTCCAGAGCAGCTGTGCACGGCAGCCAATCACCTTCCATTTTTAAAGCATAGCAAGAACTGACAGAATCTGATTGGCTGCTTCAGATATGGTAAATTCCCTCCAAGACACCCCACCCCCAATACTGTATTCAGATCCCCCAGTGATCTAAAGGCCCTTCCATGGGGCCCTGTTTTCCCATTGTGTGCCCCCCCCCCCCCCATATCCCAGTTCAGGGAGCAGCTGTGCGTGGCAGCCAATCATCTTCCAGCTTACTTTTATTTATTTTTTTTTAAATCAGGACTTAAGAACCTGAAGACAGAAACTGATTGGCTGCTCCAGATTTGGTCAACTTGAGGGCAGAAGCTGACTGGCTGCTCCAGGTCTCCCGGTCCCCCCCCCCCACACCAGTCTGTGTTCAGGCCTCCTCGGGCCCCTCTTCCCATTGTAGGGACCCCAGTGCGGTGTACAGGTCCCCCCCATCGGCCCTCCCCGCCCCCTACTGCCATCTGTGCGCGCGCCGATGAGGCTCCCCAGGCCGCCGCGCCCCGTACGGCGGAACATAGCGCCCCCTCCACGCCACACACACACCTATCCACTGTGCGGCACCGAGAGGCCGGAGATGTCTCCCACCCTCCCGGCCGGGTCTCCGCCTCCTCCTGGTCTCCACACTAACGCGACTCAGCCTGCCGCGCCGATACCGCCAGAAAAGAGCCAGAGCGCCGCCGGAAGTCGCTGCACCGGATGTGCCGCGCGTCACGTGCCCCTACTCCCCGCCCCCCGCAGCCCTTTCTCCTAGCTCCTTGTCCAACCAGCGCCACGCTCCCCTCAGCCACGGCCCCGCCTCCCCCTTCATCTACGGCCCCGCCCCCTCCTGTGAGCGGCGCTCTTCTCGTCTTCGGTCCCGCCCTCCGTTCCCCGGCCCCTCCTCCTCCTCCCCCTCACGCTGTAGAACATTCTATTCCTTCTCCCGCCATTTCTGTTATGGGGAGGCTGTGAGGGGAGAGAATCCCGCTCCTCTGTGAGGAAATCTGCTCCATTCTCCTCTATGGAGGCGCACACCGAGCCCTCTGTCGGGGTTTGGGGGAGAAGTCTTCCACATGACAGGCACCGACCACAATCTATATTAATTCCATACAATACAATAACAACATGGCTGCTGTGCTGATAACAATGGTGGAAAGTGATAGAAACAATATAAGAGTATCAGAGTCCAATAAAAGGCCTCATTTCTCAGTTTGGTAACCCATAGCAACCACAGTTTGATGCATGGTTGCTATGGGTTACTGTGCTCAATCCAAAATCACTGCTGAACCCTTTGTTCCTGAGTATGGTAACCCATAGCAACCAGAATTCACCGCTGTGTCCCCTATGGAGGTATAAGTGCTGCATACAATCGCTGACCGTCTCAATAACGATGGTAACAATGGTGGGAAGCGATATAAGTGATACCAGAGCGTCACAATCCCCATAAAGGGCCCCTTGTTCCTCCGCATGGTAACCCATAGCAATCAGTGGGTTGCTATGGATACCGTGCTTTATCCAAATTCACTGATAAACCCTTTGTTCCCCAGTGCGGTAACCCATAGCAACCAAAATTACTCGCTGTGTCCCATATGGAGGGAAAAGTGCTGAATACAATCACTGACCGGATCAATAATGATGGTAACAATGGTGGAAACCAATAGAAACAATATGAGAGCATCACAGGCCAATAAAGGGCCCTCATTTCTCAGCTTGGTAACCCATAGCAACCACAGCGCGCTGTTTGGTTGCTATGGGTTACCGTGCTTAAACCAAATTCACAGATAAACCCTTTGTTCCTCAGTACGGTAACCCATAGTAACCAGAATTTACAGCTGTGTCCTGTATGGAGGGAAATAAATACAATCACTGACCGTATCAATAAAGATGGTGACAATATGGCTGCTGTGATGATAATAATGGTGGAAAGTGATATAAATGATACATCTTTATTCTCTCCCTCTCCTCCGGCACTTTCCCCTCCCCTCTGAAACATGCACACATCACCCCCATACTTAAAAAGCTCTCCCTGGACCCCAATGACCCGAACAACCTCAGACCCATCTCCCTGCTCCCATTTACATCTAAACTCCTCGAGCGCCTCGTCTACACCCGCCTATGATCTCACCTCAACGACAACAACCTCCTCGATCCCCTACAGTCCGGCTTCCGTCCCCTACACTCCACCGAAACCGCCCTACACTCCACCGAAACCGCCTTACTCAAACTCTCCAACGACCTGCTAACCGCCAAAACTAACGGCCACTATTCAGTGCTCCTACTCCTCGACCTCTCTGCGGCCTTCGACACAGTCCACCACCCCCTCCTCCCCAAAAAACTACACTCCCTCGGCCTCAGAGATTCTGCTCAATCCTGGCTCTCATCCTACCTGTCACAACGCTCTTTCAGCGTTACCTATAATGCTACCACCTCCCCCTCACTCCCCCTCTCTGTTGGGGTCCCTCAAGGCTCTGTCCTCGGGCCCCTTCTCTTCTCCACCTACACCTCCTCCCTTGGCCAACTCATACACTCTCACGGCTTCAACTACCACCTCTATGCCGACGACACACAAAACTATCTCTCAACCCCCCACCTCACCCCCTCAGTCTCCGCCCGAATCACACACCTACTGAGCGACATATCAGATTGGATGTCACTCCACTTCCTTAAACTGAACCTCTCCAAAACCGAGTTTCTTGTCTTCCCCCCCAGCTCAGACCCCCCCCCATTGACTTCTTCATCACATCCAACAACGCCACCATCAAACCCGCCCCGCAGGCCAGACTACTTGGTGTCATTCTGGACTCCAACCTATCCTTCCAGCCCCAAGTCCAATCTTCAACAAACTCGTGCCGCCTCCACCTCCGCAACATGCAGACTCCACCTCCACAACATGCAGACTCCACCTCCGCAACATGCAGACTCCACCTCCGCAACATGCAGACTCCACCTCCGCAACATGCAGACTCCACCTCCGCAACATGCAGACTCCACCTCCGCAACATCATCAAAATCCGCACGTTCCTAACCCCAGAAACCACTAAACAGCTCATCCACTCCCTCATCATATCACGACTCGACTACTGCAACTCCCTCCTCACTGGCCTGCCTCGCCGCTGGCTATCCCCACTTCAGTCCATCCTGAATACGGCAGCCAGACTCATCCACCTTTCCAACCGCTCCGTTTCCGCCACCCCCCTCTGCCAATCCCTCCACTGGCCTCCACTCAGTGTCCTCCACCCCCCTCTGCCAATCCCTCCACTGGCCTCCACTCAGTGTCCTCCACTCCTCTCTGCCAATCCCTCCACTGGCCTCCACTCAGTGTCCTCCACCCCCCTCTGCCAATCCCTCCACTGGCCTCCACTCAGTGCCCTCCACCCCTCTCTGCCAATCCCTCCACTGGCCTCCACTCAGTGCCCTCCACCCCTCTCTGCCAATCCCTCCACTGGCCTCCACTCAGTGCCCTCCACCCCCCTCTGCCAATCCCTCCACTGACCTCCACTCAGTGTCCTCCACCCCCCTCTGCCAATCCCTCCACTGACCTCCACTCAGTGTCCTCCACCCCCCTCTGCCAATCCCTCCACTGGCCTCCACTCAGTGCCCTCCACCCCTCTCTGCCAATCCCTCCACTGGCCTCCACTCAGTGTCCTCCACCCCTCTCTGCCAATCCCTCCACTGGCCTCCACTCAGTGCCCTCCACCCCTCTCTGCCAATCCCTCCACTGGCCTCCACTCAGTGTCCTCCACCCCCCTCTGCCAATCCCTCCACTGGCTTCCGATTGCGCAATGGATCAAATTCAAAATCCTAACACTGACGTACAAAGCCGTCCACCACACTGCCCCGAACTACATCACCGACCTGATATCCAAGTACCGCCCAACACGCACACTCACAAGACCTCCTACTCTCTAGTTCCCTGTTCTCCTCCTCCCATGCCCGCCTCCAGGACTTCTCCAGGGTGTCACCCATCCTCTGGAACTCCCTGCCCCAACCCATCAGATTATCACCTACTCTCCTCTCCTTTAGGCGCACCCTGAAAACCCATCTCTTCAGGGAAGCCTACCCCGCCCCCTGCTAACCTGCCGACCTCCTCCACTCTTCCTACCACTCCATCCCCCACAGCTATCTCCTCCTGTGCCACCATTCCCTCCCTCCTAGATTGTAAGCTCGAAAGAGCAGGGCCCTCGATCCCCTCATGTTTTGCATTGTATTGGTATTGTTCTGTCACATGTTCTGTCCCCCTCTGTAATGTACAGCGCTGAGCGAACCATTGGCACTTTATAAATACTGTATAATAATAATAATAATATAATCCCATAAAGGGCCCCTTGTCCTTCGCATGGTAACCCATAGCAACCAAAATTCACTGCTATGAACCCGTATGGAAGGAAAAGTCCTGACTGTATCAATAATGATGGTAACAATGGTGGGAAGCGATATAAGTGATACCAGAGCGTCACAATCCCCATAAAGGGCCAATTTTTCCTCCTCATGGTAGCCCATAGCAATCAGTGGGTTGCTATGGATACCGTGCTTAATCCAGATTCACCGATAAACCCTTTGTTCCCCAGTGAGGTAACCCATAGCAACCAGAATTAATCGCTGTGTCCTCTATGGAGGGAAAAGTCCTGAATACAATTACTGACCATAGCAATAAAGATGGTAACAATATGGCTGCTGTGATGATAATAATGGTGGGAAGTGATATAAATGATACATGCGTGTTATAATTTTATATTATTATTGGTGTTATGAACGAAGTTAGGTCAGTTACCCGTCAGTTACCTGTCAGTTAACCGAAGTTATCGGGGAATAAACAGGCCCATAGCATACATGTACAAACTGCTCTGGTCCATAGGAGGTGAACACGTGTGAGAGCCGAAGTGGTTAAACAGTATAGGTAGTTATGTTTAATGTTTTACATACCTATAACTGCCAGGGGCAGACTGACCATTTGGAAACTCGGGCACTGCCCGAGGGCCCGGGGTCAGTAGGGGGCCCCATGAGATGCCCCTGGTACCTTTTTCATAGGCTTTTTTGAGTTTGGGGAAGGACACAGGGGCCCCATGATCCCCTATTGCCCGGGGGGGCCCCATGAGTTGTCAGTCCGCCCCTGATACCTGCAAAAGGGGCCAGCCTGAAGTCATCCTGAAGTCGCCCCCTGCACGCCACCGAAATCGCCCTACTTAAAATCACCAATGACCTGCTAACCGCCAAAGCCAATGGCCACTATTCTATCCTCCTGCTCCTCGACCTCTCCACGGCCTTCGACACTGTTGACCACCCTCTCCTCCTTACTAAACTGCACTCCCTTGGCATCAGGGACGCTGCTCTCTCCTGGTTCGCCTCCTACCTCTCCCAACACTCCTTCAGCGTCACCTACAACACTGCCACCTCCCCCTCCCTCCCCCTCTCTGTCGGGGTCCCCCAAGGCTCTGTCCTCGGCCCCCTCCTCTTCTCCATCTACACCTCCTCCCTTGGCAAACTAATACACTCCCACGGCTTCAATTACCACCTCTATGCCGACGACACCCAAATCTACCTCTCCACCCCCCACCTCACCCCCTCACTCTCCGCCCGCATCGCCCACCTCCTAAACGACATAACAGACTGGATGTCGCTCCATTTCCTCAAACTTAACCTATCCAAAACCGAGCTCCTGGTCTTCCCCCCACCCCGTGCCCCCCCCCCCCCCATCCTCTCCATCACTACTAACAACGCCACCATCTCTCCCACCCCACACGCCTAAGTCCTGGGTGTCACCCTGGACTCCCACCTCTCCTTCCTACCCCACATCCAACTGCTATCTAGATCTTGCAGGCTCCACCTCCGCAACATCTCCAAGATACGTACGTTCCTCACCCCGGACACCACCAAACAACTCGTACACTCCCTCATCATCTCACGCCTGGACTACTGCAACTCCCTCCTCGCCGGCCTACCCAAACGAACGCTATCCCCACTCCAGTCTATCCTGAACTCAGCGGCCAGACTCATCCACCTCACCAACCGCTCCACATCTGCCTCCCCCCTCTGCCAATCCCTTCATTGGCTCCCGATTGCCCAACGCATCAAGTTCAAGTTGCTAACCCTGACCTACAAGGCCATTCACAACGCCGCCCCAAACTACATAACTGACCTGATACCCAAATACTACCCTACCCGTGGCCTCCGCTCCTCACAGGACCTCCTACTCTCTAGCTCCCTGGTCTCCTCCTCCCACGCCCGATTACAGGACTTCCCCCATCATCTGGAACTCCCTACCCCAATCCATCAGACTGTCACCTACCCTCCTCACCTTCAGGCGCACCCTGAAAACCCTCCTCTTCAGGGAAGCCTACCACAACCTCACCTAACACCCGACCTCACCTAACAACTAACCTCCTCCACTCCTCCCACCACTCCATCCCCCACAGCCATCTCCTCCTGTACCACCTTCCCCTCCCTCCTAGATTGTAAGCTCCAAGGAGCAGGGCCCTCGAACCCCTCGTGTATTGTATTGTTACTGTCTTGTCTCATGTTCTGTCCCCCTTGCTACTGTACAGCGCTGAGCATACCCTTTGGTGCTATATAAATACTGTATTATAATAAATATATTGTATATAATATATAAATAATCCTGCAGGACTTCATTTTCTGGCTAAAGTTCCGCTTTAGGCTTGTTCTGCCCTGTAAGGGGCAACTGCCACCTCGTCATTTACCCAGGCCAAGGCAAACTGGACCGGAGAAGTCAATAGGGAACTTTCTGTATAATATACAGCGGGTATAAAAAAAGAATCACCTCCCTATATAATACATTTTGTTGCTTTGAAGCCTGAAATGCCGGCAGACACCACTACTTGGATATTTGATAAATAATTATACCTCCAGCCTTGTAAATCGAAAGGTTAACACCAGGGGCGGACTGACAACTCATGGGGCCCCCGGGCAATAGGGGATCATGGGGCCCCTGTGTCCTTGCCAATCTCAAAAAAAGCCTATGAAAAAGGTACCAGGGGCATCTCATGGGGCCCCCTACTGACCCCGGGCCCTCGGGCGGTGCCCGAGTTTCCAAATGGTCAGTCCGCCCCTGGTTGTCACCTATGCAGACAGGGATTCTGTAACTAGAACAAGAGGGTTCCCCAATTTTCACACCTCCCATTCTGTTCTTGGACAATAACATTTGCCTTTCCATGGTGATTGGATCACGGTGTCGGTGCAGCCTGTATAAATAGAAATGTTGGGGTATGTTCCTGGCATTCGTTAGAACTGAAGAAGAGACTCAGAGAAGCAACGTCTTCAACATTACAGAACAAGTCCAGTTGAGTGTGAATACTGTAGACCAGTGGTCTCCAAAACTGCGGTGCTGGGACCGGAGGCGGCCCTTGAGGCATTATTCCTGCCACTGACACCAACAATTGGGCACTATCCCTTCCATTGACACCAACAGTGGGGCACTATTCCTCCTACTGACTCCAACAAAGGGACACTATTCCTTCCACTGACACCAACAACGGGGCACTATTCCTCCCACTGACACCAACAATGGGGCATAATTCCTGCCAGTGATGCCAACGGGGCACTATTCCTCCCACTGACACCAACAATGGGGCACCGTTCCTTCCACTGACACCAACAATGGGGTATAATTTCTGCCACTGATGCCAACAATGGGGCACTATTCTTTACACTGACACCAACAATGGGGCATAATTCCTGCAACTGACACCAACAATGGGGCATAATTCCTTCCACTGACACCAACAATGGGGCACTATTCCTCCCACTGACACCAACAATGGGGCATAATTCCTTCCACTGACACCAATGATGGGGCATAATTCCTTCCACTGACACCAATGATGGGGCATAATTCCTTCCACTGATACCAACAATGGGGCACCATTCCTTGCACTGACACCAACAATGGGGCATAATTCCTGCCACTGACACCAACAATGGAGCATAAATCATGCCACTGACGACAACAATGGGGCATCATTCCTTCCACTGACACCAACAATGGGGTACTATTCTTCCTACTGACATTAACAATGGGGCACTATTCCTTCCACTGACACCAACAATGGGACAGAGAAAACAAGTCCTGTTGAATGTGAAAACTGCAGACCAGTGGTCTCCAAACTGCGGCCCATGAGGCATTATTCCTGCCACCAACAATTGGGCACTATCCCTTCCACTGACACAAACAATGGGGCACCATTCCTTCCACTGACACCAACAATGGGGCACTATTCCTCCTACTGACACCAACAATGGGGCACTATTCCTCCTACTGACACCAACAATGGGACACTATTCCTCCCACTGACACCAACAATGGGGCACTATTCCTCCCACTGACGCCAATGATGGGGCACTATTCCTCCCACTGACACCAATGATGGGGCACTATTCCTTCCACTGACACCAACAATGGGGCACTATTCCTCCTACTGACACCAACAATGGGGCACTATTCCTCCTACTGACACCAACAATGGGGCACTATTCCTCCTTCTGACACCAACAATGGGGCACTAATCCTTCCACTGACACCAAAAATGGGGCAGAGAAGCAACATATTCAACATTACAGAACAAGTCCAGTTGAATGTGAATACTGTAGACCAGTGGTCTCCAAACAGCGGCCCTTGAGGCATTATTCCTGCTACTGACACCAACAATGGGGCACTATCCCTTCCACTCACACCAACAATGGAGCATAAATCATGCCACTGATGCCATTAATGGGGCACTATTCATTCCACTGACACCAACAATGGGGCAGAGAAGCAACGTCTTCAACATTACAGAACAAGCCCAGTTGAATGTGAATACTGTAGAACAGTGGTCTCCAAACTGCAGCCCTTGAGGCATTATTCCTGCTACTGACACCAACAATTGGGCGCTATCCCTTCCACTGACACCAACAATGGGACATAATTCCTGCCACTGATGCCAACAATGGAGCATAAATTGTGCCACTGATGCCAACAATGGGGCACCATTCCTTCCACTGACACCAACAATGGGGCACTATTCCTCCTACTGACACCAACAATGGGGCACTAATCCTTCCACTGACACCAACAATGGGACAGAGAAACAACGTCTTCAACATTACAGGACAAGTCCAGTTGAATGTTAAAACTGCAGACCAGTGGTCTCCAAACTGCGGCCCTTGAGGCATTATTCCTGCTACTGACACCAACAATGGGGCACTATCCCTTCCACTGACACCAACAATGGGGCATAATTCCTTCCACTGACACCAACAATGGAGCATAAATCGTGCCACTGATGCCAACAATGGGGCACCATTCCTTCCACTGACACCAACAATAGGGCAGAGTAGCAACGTCTTCAACATTACAGAACAAGCCCAGTTGAATGTGAATACTGTAGACCAGTGGTCTCCAAACTGCAGCCCTTGAGGCATTATTCCTGCCACTGACACCAATTGGGCGCTATCCCTTCCACTGACACCAACAATGGGACATAATTCCTGCCACTGACGTGAACAATGGGACACCATTCCTTCCACTGACACCAACAATGGGGCACTATTCCTTCCACCGAAACCAACAATGGGGCAGAGAAGCAATGTCTTCAACATTACAGAACAAGCCCAGTTGAATGTGAATACTGTAGACCAGTGGTCTCCAAACTGCAGCCCTTGAGGCATTATTCCTGCCACTGACACCAACAATTGGGCGCTATCCCCTCCACTGACACCAACAATGGGACATAATTCCTGCCACTGATGCCAACAATGGAGCACTACTCCTTCCACTGACACCAACAATGGGGCACCATTCCTTCCACTGACACCAACAATGGGGCACCATTCCTTCCTCTGACACCAACAATGGAGCACCATTCCTTCCACTGACACCAACAATGAGGCACCATTCCTTCCACTGGCACCAACAATGGGGCACCATTCCTTCCACTGACACCAACAATGGAGCACCATTCCTTCCACTGACACCAACAATGGAGCACCATTCCTTCCGCTGACATCAACAATGGGGCATAATTCCTGCTACTGATGCCAACAATGGAGCATAAACCGTGCCACTGATACCAACAATGGGGCACCATTCCTCCCACTGACACCAACAATGGGGCACCATTCCTCCCACTGATACCAACAATGGGGCACTAATCCTCCCACTGACACCAACTATTTCTCCCCCAATACCAAGCATCGGGCATTATTTATTCCCACTGGCCATAGCCGGCCCCCCTAAAGTCTGAAGGATAAAAACTGGCCCTTTTGTTGGAATGTTTGGAGACCCCTACTGTAGACAATCCTAGTCCTGCTGGGAAATTACAACTCGAGTCCCCGGGTCCCTCAATAGACTTTAGAAAAAAGATTTTACTTAAGAACATCAGCCATGATATGAATTAGTCACCAGTAGGCAAGGTGCACATTCAGAAAGTATTTGGCTGTTGAAGGAAAATCTGAGTAGGCGTTGGTAGTTACTGAGCGTAGAGCATCTTGTAGCTAATCTTCTGGTATCTGTACATTAAAGGCAATAAATGAAGAGTATCCTCCTCCGAGGTCTGATGTTTTTCCTCTGTGTTATGGTGGGGGAGGGGAAGTGATGAAAGATGTACAGTTGTGTTCAAAATAATAGCAGTGTGTTGAAAAAAGTGAATAAAGCTGAAAATCCTTCTAATACTTTTATTTCCATCCACACAAATGCATTGGGAACACGACACATTCTATTCCAAATCACAACATGAAGAAAAATACATCAAATTTGTGTTGTTCCTTTTAAAAAATTGGAAGAAAAGTGTATTTTAGACGGTTCAAAAAAATCGCCGTGTTTGTATTCTTCTTTACAAACTCCAACATTCACTATATAAACTGAGAAATGTTTGAAGATTTTGCTTTCCTTTGAATGACTTCATGAATATTTGGTTGTAGTCGCACTGTTTCTGAGAACTGCTGTACATCTGTGTTGCATGGAGTCCCCCAACTTCTGGCCCCTGTGATCAGGTATTCCAGCCCAGGATGATTGGACCACATTCCACAGTTCTTCTCTATTTCTTGGTTTTGCCTCAGAAACGGCATTTTTGATGTCACCCCACAAGTTTTCTATTGGATGAAGATCCGGGCATTGGGCTGGCCACTCCATAACGTTCATCTTGTTGGTCTGGAACCAAGATGTTGCACGTTTACTGGTGTGTTTGGGGTCGTTGTCTTGTTTGAACACCCATTTCAAGGGCATTTCCTCTTCAGCATAAGGCAGCATGACCTCTTCAAGTATTCTGATGGATTCAAACTGATCCATGATCCCTGGTATGTGATAAATAGGCCCAACACCGTAGTATGAGAAACATCCCCATATCATGATGCTTGCACCACCATGCTTCACGGTCTTCACAGTGTACTGTGGCTTGAATTCAGTGTTTGGGGGTCGTCTGACAAACTGTCTCCGCCCACTAGACCCAAAAAGAACAATCTTACTTCCATCAGTCCACAAAATGTTGCGCCATTTCTCTTTAGGCCAGTCAATGTGCTCTTTGGCAGATTGTAACCTCTTCAGCATGTCTTTTCTCCAACAGTGGGACTTTGCGGGGGCTTCTTGCAGATAGCTTGGCTTCACATCGGCGTCTTCTAATTGTAACAGTCCTCACAGGGAACGTCACACCTTCTTTCATCTTCCTGGAGCTGATTGTTGGCTGAGTCCGCCCCATTTTGGCTATTCTTCTATCCATTCCAATGGTAGTTTTTCGCTTTCTTCCGCGTCTTTCAGGTTTTGGTTGCCATTTTGAAGCATTTGTGATCATTTTAGCGGAGCAGCCGATCATTTTCTGCACTTCTTTATATGTTTTCCCCTCTCCAATCAACTTTTTAATCAAGCTACGCTGTTCTTCTGAACAATGTCTGGAACGACCCATTTTCCTCAGAATTTCAGAGAGAAATGCACTGTAACCAGCATGTCCAACATTTGCTGCCTTCCTTCCTTAAATAAGGGCAATAATTGCCACCAAAGAATGAATGACCTCACTAATAGAACTCCACACTGCTATTATTGTGAACACGCCCCTTTCAATGAGTGATTCAATGACACAGAGTCAGCAGCATGCATGTCATGACTGTTGGGTCTGTTGGATTTCTATGACTCTACTACACCTGCTAGGAAATTATTTGCCATATAGAAATATCATTTCCACCAAAAACAGTGATTGATCCGGTTAGTGATGTCTGACTGCTAGTATTTTGAACACAACTGTATGTGGGTAATCAGCAGTAAGGAACCAGTGAGCTAGGAACAGGTTGAGAGAAGAAAGGAGAAAAAAAAATATCTAGGGAGAGATGGACAGTTATAAGAGGTGGTCCAAGGAAAGTCTCCTTTTCCAAACTCCCCACCTAGCGTGCAAAAAGGATGCTGCTGGTTTGGAGCTTAGTATATTCCACCCTTAGAAAAGGGTTGGGAGGTAATTTGTTCTCTGGGTCTTTTATACCCTACAGAGAAGGGAGGGGGGTCCATGTCTGAAAATATTTCTTGCCCTGGTCTCTCAAAGACAAGTTGAGATTTTCCATCTGTTGAATGTCACAAACATTAGCAAACCAGTGCTCTACACTCTCCATCCACTTTATTAGGTCCACCTTGCTAGTACCGGGTTGGACCCCTTTTAACTTCAGAACTGCCCTCATTCTTCATGGCATAGATTCAACAAGCTGTTGGAAACGTTCCTCAGAGATTTGGGTCCATATTGATATGATAGCATCATGTAGTTGCTGCAGATTTGTCAGCTGCACATCCATGAACTGTTGATACAAGGCAGGATGGATCCACCACACCATGACACCACCGCCACCAGTCTGAACCGTTGATACAAGGCAGGATGGATCCCCCACACCATGACACCACCACCACCAGCCTGAACCGTTGATACAAGGCAGGATGGATCCCCCACACCATGACACCACCGCCACCAGTCTGAACCGTTGATACAAGCCAGGATGGATCCCCCACACCATGACACCACCGCCACCAGTCTGAACCGTTGATAAAAGGCAGGATGGATTTACCACACCATGACACCACCAGTCTGAACCGTTGATACAAGGCAGGATGGATCCACCACACCATGACATCACCAGTCTGAACCGTTGATACAAGGCAGGATGGATCCCCCACACCATGACATCACCAGTCTGAACCGTTGATACAAGGCAGGATGGATCCACCACACCATGACACCACCGCCACCAGTCTGAACCGTTGATACAAGGCAGGATGGATCCACCACACCATGACACCACCGCCACCAGTCTGAACCATTGATACAAGGCAGGATGGATCCCCCACACCATGACATCACCAGTCTGAACCGTTGATACAAGGCAGGAGGGATCCACCACACCATGACACCACCGTTACCAGTCTGAACCGTTGATACAAGGCAGGATGGATCCACCACACCATGACATCACCGCCACCAGTCTGAACCGTTGATACAAGGCAGGATGGATCCACCACACCATGACACCACCGCCACCAGTCTGAACCGTTGATACAAGGCAGGATGGATCCACCACACCATGACACCACCGCCACCAGTCTGAACCGTTGATACAAGGCAGGATGGATCCACCACACCATGACACCACCGCCATCAGTCTGAACCGTTGATACAAGGCAGGATGGATCAATGCTTTCATTGCTTTCGTTGTTTACGCCAAATTCTGACCCTACCATCTGAATATTGCAGCTGAAATCTAGACTCCTCAGACTAGGCAACGTTTTTCCAATCTTCTATTGTCCAAATTTGGTGATGCTGTGCAAATTGTAGCCTCCATTTCCTGTTCTTAGCTAACTGGAGTGGCACCCGGTGTGGTGTGGACTGTGGACCCCAGGTGACCTGTCCGGATCTAGGGAGGGAAGCCTTTGACCAGACCCCTCTGAGTGACATCTCTAAACCCATACACAGAGGAGGAGATTCTAAACCAGGCTATACCTATAAGGAGACCTCCATATATGACCAATGCGCATTAAGATTGCGCTTCCAGTGAGTGCGCATTCTTACCATTTAAGGAGACCTCCATACCTGACCAATGCGCATTAAGATTGCGCTTCCGGTGAGTGCGCATTCTTACCATTTAAGGAGACCTCCATATCTGACCAATGCGCATTAAAATTGCGCTTCCGGTGAGTGCGCATTCTTACCATTTTTGTCACCCTTCACCGGATTATGATTTGCTCACACTGGGATATTATAGCTGCTACATCTGCTACCAATATTGTTTTGGACTTGTCATCACTGGACATTTTGCCACTATATTACTACCTGATACACCCATAATTTGGATACACCGTTTTTTTAAATACTGGCAGTTCCAGTTATCATAGGACTTTATTACATCAAGATGAGCTCATGCAAGGTCAGAATGGGCAGAGCTGAACAGCATATGTGAAGTAAGCAGGCGATCTCTGCGTTGGGAAGATGGCAGCACGCAGCAGAGAATCAGAGCATTAGAGCACAAAGCTGCAGCACAGCCCCAGTCTCTATATTAAAGCCGAACGCCAAAGGGCCTAATTAATGCCCAATGAGGAGGAGAATGGCAGCGCCGTCAGGTGGGAAGTAATGTGCCCTGCAATTGGCAGTCAGGGGCCTTACACCAGGCTGGCAGTATGTATGTTCACAAAGAGATTTCTACCCTTCCAAGGCTCAGGTTCTTATACACAGCAGGAAAGGAAGCACCATGCATGCACTTGGATGTAAATAAAAGGACAGATGCAGCAACGAAAAGGAACAACAACAACATTTAAAAAAATACAAAATTGCATGAGTGTTCCTTTAAGGCTTGCGCTTCAGAAGTCAATTTTTTTGCTACTTTAACTGACAATTGCGCGGTCATGCAACACTGTGCCCAAATGAAATTGATATCATTTTTTTTTCTTTTAGTGGCATTTGATCACTGCTGGGGGTTTTTTTTACTATATAAATGAAAAAATTTAAAAAATTTAAAAAAATAAATATTTTTTACTGTTATAAAACATATCCAATAAAAAAATTACAACATTTAAATTTCTTCATAAGTTTGGGAATCGTATTCTGATACATTGCGCAGTCATGTTGGAACAGGAAGGGGCCATCCCCACAAAGTTGGAAGCATGAAATTGTCCAAAATGTCACCTTAAGAGTTCCCTTCACTGGAACTAGTGGGCCAAGCCCAACCCAGGAAAAACAATCCCACACCATAATCCCCCCTCCACCAAACTTTACACTTGGCACAATGCAGTCAGGCAAGTACCGTTCTCCTGGGAACCACCAAACCCAGACATGTCCATCGGATTGCCAGGCAGAGAAGCGTGATTGGTCACTCCAGAGAACACGTCTCCTCTGCTCTAGAGTCCAGTGGCGGCGTGCTTTACGCCACGGCATCCGACGCTTTGCATTGCACTTGGTGATGGAAGGCTTGGGTGCAGCTGCTCGGCCATGGAAACCCATTCCATGAAGATCTCTACGCACTGTTGTTGGGCTCATCTGAAGGCCACACCACGTTTGGAGGTCTTTAGCTATTGACTCTGCAGACAGTTGGCGACTTCTACGCACTGTGCGCTTCAGCATGCACTGACCCCGCCCTGTCAAGTGACGTGGCCTACCACTTGGTGGCTGAGTGGCTGTTGTTCCCAGTTGCTTTCACTTTGTTATAATCCTACTAACAGTTGAGCGTGGAATATTTAGTAGCCAGGAAATGTCACGGATGGACTTATTGCCCAGGTGGCCACCTATCACGGGACCACGCTTGGAGTCACTGAGCTCCTGAGAGTGACCCATTCTTTCACCAATGTGTGTAGAAGCAGTCTGCATGCCTAGGGGCGTGATTGTATACACCTGTGTCCATGGAGGGGATTGGAACACCTGAATCACATGATTTGGAGGGGATTGGAACACCTGAATCACAGGATTGGGAGGGGATTGGAACACCTGAATCACATGATATGGAGGGGATTGGAACACCTGAATCACATGATATGGAGGGGATTGCAACACCTGAATCACATGATTGGGAGGGGATTGGAACACCTGAATCACATGATTGGGAGGGTATTGGAACACCTGAATCACATGATTGGGAGGGAATTTGGAACACCTGAATCACATGATTTGGAGGGGGGTCCAATACTCTGGACAATATCATGTATGTCTTGCTTATATTGGTCCATATATATACACACATTGCATTTTAGCAGCTTATGCATATTATATACCATCCTTTTGGTGATTTAGCATCGAGGGCTGGTTCTTGGAGGTAGGCTTTCAGGATGAGTTGTGTTATGCATGAGGACTGGGGAGACACACAGAATCCCTACCTAGTTTTTAGTCCCTGGCAACTTATGAGCAGCAGGCACTAGAATCGGTCCTGGTCGGCTCCTTGCCATCAAGGGTGGTCATTTGTGGGGTTTGGAGGGATTTTACCATCTTTTCTTCATCTCTGGGGTGGGATCTTTCATTGAGGGTGAGTGGGCTTCCCGTTTCCTGGGTGAGGGTGGGAGGGCATGAGGGTTGTCTAGGAGGGGGCGGGGAGAGATTGTTGGGTTTGGGAGGGGTTGGAACTTTTTAATTTGGGGGGGAGGTAGATGGGCTCTGGTGGTGTGGTTTAGGGTAGGGGACGTTGAGGGCATCTGGGCTTGGCCATCAGGTGAAAGGTGGCTCCATGTACCCGCGATGCATGTCATACTGTATTTTATTCAAGAAGTTCATTTTGTAGAGGTAGCCCATTGGGTGTTCATGCCTTTTCTTTCTTTCTTGTGTCCTGTGCAAAAAAAAAAAATACCTGTTGATCCTGCCAGAAATCCAGGGCATACAATCCAATGAGAGCACCAAACAAACATCCCAAAAGTCTAAGGTAATGATAAAATTTATTCATAGCAGACTAAAGCCAACAAGTTTCACGGGCGAAACGTACTCCCTCTTCATTGGGGTTCTGAAAGTGGGGTCTTCACCTGGGGAGCAATAGGTGGTCGACCACAAGTTTACTGCGGCCATTTCTGCGGATCTGCCTGCGAATCGTGTTAGGAAGCCAATAGGGTTCCTCATTTGCCTCGCAATTTAATTGGAGTTTGATGGTTTCGGGTGGGTTTTCAGGTGTCTCTGTAGAACCTCGTGTTTATTAAAGCTTTTTTGGCACAGATTGCACATGTAGAGGCCTACTCTGAAGTGGGACTTGTGGTGTAAAAGGAGATTTACTTGGAAGCAGTAGGCCTTCCTGCAGTCCTGACACGCATACGGCTTCTTTCGCCCCTTTTTAATATTGTCGCAGTAGCATCTCAGGACCCCCTTACATTCCAGGCATTCTGGCTCCAGGGTGGAGAACATTTTCTTTGTGAAAGAGGGAAAACATTTTTGCTTCCTCTGGTGCGACTCCGAAGCATTCTGGTTTGGGTTTGGATTGGACCGCTCACAGTCTACAGCAAAAAGGCAACATCAACATTATTTTGACCTCATAGATAAAAGTCAGGAAAAGAAAATAAAAAGTCCCACTTTAGCGGGAAAATATTGTATTCTGGCCCCTAATACCTGGAATGATAGTGTCCATTATACTCATTTCCATTTTTTTCAGTTAACCATTTCAGCTCCGGAAGGTTTTACCCCCTTCATGACCAGGTCTTTTTTTTTTTTTTTGCTATTCGGCACTTCGCCACTTTAACTGGCAATTGGGCGGTCATGCAACGCTGTACCCAAATTAAATATATATCATTGTTTTCACACAAATAGAGCTTTCCTTTGGTGGTATAAAGGAAAAAAACAGGGCTTTTTATTGTCAGAGACTAGGTGCAAGAACTCCCCACCTTTTGAGTCACTCCTTGTCTCCGCCTCTTACCCACCTCCAAGCACCGTCCCTTGGTTCCACCCTCCCCCCCCACACCCACCTCCCTGTACCGCCCCTTTTAGAGGAATACTCAACCAAGTATCATTTTGTGGTGCTGAGTAATTTGTATGTAACGTGTTAATGATAACAAGAAAAGCAGTAAAATACAGTAGATCCCCTGCAGCCAGCAACAATTGAGACCCTTGCACAACAGTAGTCCCCCCCCAGCAACAATGGACCCCACACAACCAAATACCACCCCAGTAACTATAGGCCCCCAGCAGCAACAACAGATCTCCCAGCAGCCGGCAACAATAGACTCCTCCCTCAACAAGAGATCCCTCCCAGCGACAACTGACCCCCCAGCAACAATAGACTCCTCCCTCAACAAGAGATCCCTCCCAGTGACAACTGACCCCCCAGCAACAATAGACTCCTCCCTCAACAAGAGATCCCTCCCAGCGACAACTGACCCCCCAGCAACAATAGACTCCTCGCTCAACAAGAGATCCCTCCCAACGACGACTGACCCCCCCCAGCAACAATAGACTCCTTGCTCAACAATAGATCCCTCCCAGCGACAACTGACCCCCCCCCCGACAACAATAGACTCCTTCCTTAACAAAGGTCCCTCCCAACAACAACTGAGCCCCCAGCAACAATAGACTCCTCCCTCAACAAGAAATCCCTCCCAGGGACAATTGACCCCCCCAGCAACATAAGAACCCCCCCCCATCAACAATAGACCCCAATGCAAAAATAGATTCCCATCAATAACAATAGATCCCCCAGCAGCCAGCCTCCAGCACACCTTGCCATTTTACACATTCAGTGCGGGAGGTGCCGGCAGGGGTGTATTTAACACAAGGCAAACAAGGCACTTGCCTAGGGTGGCATTTTTCAAGGGGGCAGCACCTCCCCCCAGAAGAAAGGATGAAAGAAGGGACTTGTGCACCATGGGAACCAGGTGGGATCTGAGAGAGGCAGCTTGATGGTGTATATAGAGCCAGATGTCCGAAGCTGTGAAGATGAGTGTCTCTCTATTGCTGAAGGGGGGTAGTGGAAGGCTGTCCCGGGTGGGGGGGCAGGGGTGTGAATGTCAGGCTCTCCGCGGGAGGGGGAAGGGGGGGTTGTGTTGGTCAGTGTCTGTGGGGGGCAGACGATTTTTGTGTTGCCTAGGGCAGCACAAAACCTAAATACACCACTGCCCCCCCCACCCCCACCATCAGATGTCAAGAGCCCCCCACCATCAGAAGTGAAGAGTTTCCCCCCTCCCTTAAATCACAATGCACCCCCATTAACCTTGTGCTGCTGCTGGGAAGAAGCTGGGGGCAGAGCATGGAAGCAGAAAGTGCAGGGTCTGAAGGAGGACCAGAGGAGGGCTGGAGATGCTGAATGCTGGGCCCAGGGGAGGTGGAGAGCGGTGCTACAGCTGCACAGAGAGGCGTCCTGTCCTCCTTTCAGCTACTGACTGCTGAGACGGTCAGGGACAGAGACGAGTCTCTCCGCGGCTGCACAGAGAAGCGCAGGATTTGGTGGAGGAGTTCTGTCCTTCTCATTGCTGCCAACTGTTGAGACAAGGTGGGGGTGGTGCCACTGTTGATGGGGGAATTCCTCCCGCAGAACTATTGTATTCTGCTAGCGTGGAGCCCTTCCCTGCCGGCAGAACACAATGATCACTGCTAATGGCTATAGCCGCCGGCAGTAATTGAAAGAAAAAAAAACGCCGAGCTGGTTGTACTGAAGTTGACCATCGGATCACCTTCAGAACAATCAGCCTGCCCATAGACAAGGAATCTCAGCCAGTCCCTCCTGAACTGGCCGAGATTAGATCCATCTATGGCTGTCTGTAGACTAAATAATTGCACGCTCTCCCATCTCCAAAAAATGCTTCTGGTGGCAGACCACCATCCAGAGGAACGTCAACAGGAAGTCTATACACCCTGTTCCAAATTATTCTGCAAATTCTATTTAAGTGTCACAAAGATGAAATCTTTTGTTTCTCAGTGTAACTCATGGATGGCATTGTGTGTCAGGGCTCTTTTGATCACTGAAAACAATCTGGGACACCTGTGATAATTAGATTGGCCGGTGAGCCCAATTGAAGGAAAAACTCCTAAAGGACGGCGTTCCACATTATTAAGCAGAGCGCCATTTTCAAGCAATATGGGGAAGAAAAAGGATCTCTCTGCTGCCGAAAAGAGTGAAATAGTTCGATGCCTTGGACGAGGGATGAAAACATTCGATATTTCAGGAAAACGTAAGCGTGATCATCGCACTATGAAGAGATTTGTGGCTGATTCAGAGCACAGACGGGTTGGTGCAGATAAAGGCACATTGAGGAAGATTTCTGCCAGATCCATGCATCGGATCAAGAGAGCAGCTGCTAAAATCCCATTACATAGCAGCAAACAGATATTTGAAGCTGCTGGTGCCTCTGGAGTCCCACGGACATCAAGGTGTAGAGTCCTCCAGAGTCCTGCAACTGTGCAGAAACATTCTATTCGGCCACCACTAACCAATGCTCACAAGCAGAAACGGCTGCATTGGGCAGAAGAATACATGAAGACTCATTTTCAAACAGTCCTGTTCACTGATGAGTGCCGTGCAACCCTGGATGGTCCAGATGGATGGAGTAGTGGATGGTTGGTGGACGGCCACCCTGTTCCAACAAGGCTACGACGTCAGCAAGGCGGTGGTGGAGTCATGTTTTGGGCCAGAATCATGGGAACAGAGCGGGTCGGCCCCTTTAGGGGCCCCGAAGGTGTAAAGATGACCTCTGCAAAGTATGTGGAGTTTATGACTGACCACTTTCTTCCCTGGTACAGAAGGAAGAACTACGCTTTCCGTAATAAAATCATCTTCATGCATGACAATGCACCATCTCATGCTGCAAAGAATACCTCTGCATCAATGGCTGCTATGGGGATAAAAGGAGAGAAAGTCATGGTGTGGCCCCCATCCTCCCCTGACCTCAATCCTATTGAGAACCTTTGGAGCATCCTCAAGCAAAAGATCTATGAGGGGGGGAGGCAGTTTACATCCAAACAGCAGCTCTGTGAGGCTATTCTGACATCTTGCAAACAAATTCAAGCAGAAACTGTCCAAAAACTCCCAAGTTCAATGGATGCCAGACTTGTGATCTGCTATCAGATAAGGGCTCCTATGTTACAATGTAACGTGACCGCTTCAAATGTTTACAAAGTTACAATGTTGGGAAAAGTTTGATTGAAATAGCTTTTGATTTCAGTAAATTTGCTGCAAACACAACAAATGACAATTTTCAGTTCTTTACAACCTAGAAAGTGTTTAGAAACTTCCTGTGCGGAATAATCCGGAACAAAAATCCTGTTATCATTAGGAGGTTTGTTCAATAAAATGTGAATTGTCCTCTTCTAGTTGTCACCTGAGAATTCTGCCGACTTATTTACATCAATTATTGAGGGAAATGAGAAAAATATCATCTGCAGAATAATTTGGAACACGGTGTAAGCCCAATGGGGAAAACAATGGCTGGTATAATAACTGGGCCCATAGTTTGCTTTCACAGGAACTGCAGTGTGAAAACATTATTAACCATTAGCCGCCCGGCCAATGGCCGTTTGGCGGCTTCAGTTGTGTATCTGCATTCCGGGTGCACGCCATTTGGCGTGCTCCCGCACATGCGCCGTTTGCGCTAATGCAGAGCGGCGCAGCAGTGCGATCTGTCACCCGCCGTGCACCTTGGACACGGCCGATGACAGATCCGAGTACCGGCTCCCGTTGCTGGTACCATGTGACCTGCCGTGACCAATCACAGCAGGTCACATGACAGTTGTATACAATGGATGGCTTCATTCATGATGCCATCCATTGTATACTAGTGCCTAGCTGTGAATGGTCACAGCTAATCACATGCACATGTCATGTGATTAGCTGTGACCAAATCACAGCTAAGCACAAAAAAAAAAAAAAAAGCTGAATGAATCGATGTCATTCAGGTAAATGCTTGCTTATAGCAAAGTAATTCTTTGCTATAAGCAAATTGTGTAAAAAAAAAAAAATACAGATCACTTCCCCAAAGCAGTACAATGTTACTATGGTAACATTGCACTACTTTGGTCAAAGTAAATTATGAAAAAAAAATCTTAAAAAAAATAAAAAAAAATGTAATAAAAAATTAAATATAATAAAAAAATAAAAAAAATAAAAAAAATATATATATATATATTTTTTTTTTTCATACTGTCACCAGTCAGTGTCCCTGTTCACCGCCATGCCAGTTATATGATGACGCTGTACTGCACTGGTGACAGTATGTAAAAAAAAAAATAGTGAAAATAATTTTTTTAATTTTTTAATTTTCCGAAAAATTATGACAACAAAATACAACTTCAAAAAACTCGCCATTCCTCTTATGAAGTACGTCGGACTGTCTACTCTGCAAAAAGGGGTCATTTGGGGGATATCTGTAATGTCCTGACATTTGGGGGATATCTGTACTGTTCTGACATTTGGGGGATATCTGTCCTGTCCTGACATTTGGGGGATATCTGTACTGTTCTGACATTTGGGGGATATCTGTACTGTCCTGATATTTGGGGGATATCTGTACCGTCCTGACATTTGGGGGATATCTGTACTGTCCTGACATTTGGGGGATATCTGTACTGTTCTGACATTCTTGGACCTCAAGAAATTAGATTGGCCGTCAGTACTTCAGGATTGATCAATATTCAGATCTATACCATAGTTTGTGAACTCTATAACTTTCCTACAAACTAAAAAACTACATCCTAATTTGGGTTATTTTCACCAAAGACATGGAGCAGAATACATCTCGGCCTAAATTTATGAAGAACAATTATTTATTTGTAAACTTTTATAACAGAAACAAAGAAAAATGTGGTTTTTTTTCAAAATTTTTGGTCTTTTTTTGTTAATTTAGCAAAAAATAAAAACCCCAGCGGTGATTAAATACCACCAAAAGAAAGCTCTAGTTGTGTGAAGAAAATGATAAAATTTTAGTTTGGGTACAATGTTGTATGACCGCGCAATTGTCATTCAAAGTGTGAGAGCGCTGAAACCTGAAAAATGGCCTGGGCAGGAAGGTGTAAAATTGCCCGGTATGGAAACGATTAAATAGCAAAAGTGCAATTATTCCTTACAGAACATAGAAAAGCGCAACAGTGGTAAGGAATGTATGGCAGCCAACCAGACGTGAGGTTTCAGTATTGAAAGCCTATTTCTGACTGGTCATTATGGGCCACTGTATGCCTTTGTGCTATACACTCAGGGGCGGACTGACAACTCATGGGGCCCCCGGGCAATAGGGGATCATGGGGCCCCTGTGTCCTTGCCCAAACTCAAAAAAGCCTATGAAAAAGGTACCAGGGGCATCCCATGGGGCCCCCTACTGACCCCGGGCCCTCGGGCAGTGACCGAGTTTCCAAATGGTCAGTCCGCCCCTGTCAGGGCTCCCAGGTATGACCAGAGATGTGTGACTGACGCAGGGAAACGCAGACTTCAGATATGAGATAAACAATATAATTTATTAACACTAACCATACAAACATAAACACAGTGCAATACTAAACATAATACAGTGCAAACAAACCAAACCACCCACAGATAACAGTACATACAAGCAAGCGTCGTCAGGCAGGCCGGGTCAATATCAATTGGGCAGGTAGGTACAGGGGGAGCAAGCGGAGAATGGTCGGGGTCACAGGCCAGGTTCAGCAGGTAGCAAGCAGCGTAGTACAGAGGGTCAGGCAGAGGGATGGTCAGGGTCACAAGCCAGGGATCAGGACAGGTAGCAAGCAGCGTAGTACAGAGGATCAGCAAAGGAACAGAAACAGGATGCAGGACAGATACAGGGCCCAGGACAAACACACACCAAGGCAGAGTCTGTGGGTCTGGCCATCCCTTAAATACCCCAGCATAATCAGTTCCAGGTGTTAGCTGGCTGCAAAGTTGAGTCTCTGATTGCTGGGAGCACCCGCTGGCCAGCCCTGGTACTGCAGATCAAAAGGCAGGTGAGTCCCACCATTGCTGGCCAGTCCATTCCTGACAGCCCCTGTATACACTTATCTATAGGCCTGAACCATCATTCACTGGAGGAGGTTCCCATCACTGGCCTTATAATAATAACAACAACATGCTCCTCGTGGTTATTATTGCATTTGCAACCCTTTCCATTCCCCAAGCAGAAGAATGATTCCATAATTAAGGTGAAACCCTAAAACAATCTTTGGCAGGAAGAAGAAGTCCTCAACACCACCTTGTCCCTATTTAAAATTTAAAAAAAAGGCTCCTTGTAGGACAAGGTTACCTGTTCAGACACTCACCTTGCAGAAGAGATGCCTACAAGGAAAACCACCTTGTGTGTGTCGAGACTGGAACATCTCCAATGGGTTCAAATGGTGGTTTCTGAAGAGCAGAGAGGACCAGTGAGAGAGGAACAAACAGGACCAGGTACATGGAAGACTCCTGAAACAAAGGCCTTAATCAAGGTGTGAGAGACCAGCAGTCTCTGAAGCAAGACACATACGGCAGAAACCTGACATATGATGAGAGCACTGGGATCCAATTGCTGGTTCATATGCAGCTACAGGAAGGAAAGGATTAGTCCCCATGGAAAACCTCCTAGGGTGGAAGCCCTGCGACTCATACCAATAGATGGATGCCTTATGTGTTTGACGATGAACCTTGCAGCAAGTAGTCTTCCTAGCTATTACGATTGTGGGAATTACTCATTCAGAGATGTCCCCATCTCTCAGGACCTGGGCTTCAACAACCATCCTGCTAAAGTCAACAACTATGAACACGATAGTTAAATAAGTCTTTGAGAAAGAAGATCTAGATGATCAGGTAGCACCCATGCAGCATCCACCAAGTCTTACCAGGTTGGTGTACCACATTTGGTTGGGTCAATCCAGAGTAATGAGAATCACTGAAATGCCCCCACCTCAACCCTGCAAAGCAGACAAGTAATAGGGGAAGAAAGGCATACACTGGGATGTATTGATCCCACCGAGTCAATAGAGCTTCCATTGCTTCTGCTAGAGGTTCCCTGTACCTGAAGACAAACCTGTCCAGTTTATTGTTGAACCTGGAGGCCAGGAGATTCACCTCTAGTGACTCCACCTGTGATACAGGTCCTGGAACACCTCCAGATGTAGGCACCACTCCTTTGGGTGCAGACATTGCTGACAAAGAAGTTCTGCCCGCCAATTGGCCATGCCTAAGATGTACAGTGGACAAGGCTGAAATGTGATGTTCTGTGGAGCAGAGAATGGGATCTACCTCTCCTGCCAAAGCAATACTTCTGGTTCCTCCCTGGTGTTTTTTATTTGATGTGCCACCACATGTCTGACTAAAGCCTTAACTCTCAAAACGACAAGATGTATGATAAGGGCTTTTCACCAACCAGCCAAGGTTTGGCAAAGCAAGGTCACAGCCAAGATGGGGTAGAGATCAGGACCTGCCATCTATCAGGTAGGTCCTTGAAAACAGGAGCATCCTTCACAGTATGGTGGGTGCTTGGTTAAGGTAGGACACTGCAGGATCCACAGTGGGGGGTATACCACTGTTTTAAAAGTTCACTACAAATGTGTACAAGGCTACCAAGCATTTGGGGGAAGCAAACATCTTGTCACGGTATTTCCAATCTCTGTGGAGCAGGGGTGTCGAACTGGCGGCCCTCCAGTTGTTGCCACACTACAAATTCCATCATGCCTCTACCTTTGGGAGTCATGCTTGTAACTGTCAATCTTGCAATGCCTCATGGGACTTGTAGTTTGGCAACAGCTGGAGGGCCGCCAGTTTGACACCTGTGTTGTAGAAGACTTGGAACAGAGGCTTCACTGGGAAAGTCTTTGCAGTCTTAGGGGCTCCAAAGGACTCAAGACCAAGAGTGGCACTGGTAGAAGTAAACAGGCGGATCCACTAGTTTCAGAGTAGTTAATAGTTCCAGAGTGGTTCAAACTGCATCATTTAGAGCTGATAGGGTTTTTTAATTTGGGAGTAATGGCAGAACACTGCTACCTTGGAGGCAAGCTGGTCAGGTAAACTGGCGTGACACAGAACCAACATAGTCTCAACAGATATTGGTTCAAAGCCTATAAGTAGACCAGATACAGAACCCTGGAGCACACTTGTGACCTCTGCAATCAAAGTCACCGAATAACTTGATGATTTGGACAATAGAGTCTTGCATAACCGTAGTAAAAAGCTTAGGCAAGAGGGCAGATGAGCCAACCTCACCCAACGCAGCTGAAAAGACTCGAAAGACAGGATAAACTCTAGGAGCAGAGGGAAACAGGGTTCCAGGCTACAGATATTGGCTGCATTGGTAGGCGCACTGCAAGCAGCCCCAGAGTTGTCAATTGGGGGGCAGCTAGTACAGCTGGATTGCCATTGTGTCTACAATCACACATGTTGTGAGATGTGGCACTAACGTGATGCAAGGCTCATGGTACACAGCAAGGCCTCAGGTACCGGACAACTCATAAGGACTCATGACTACAAGGGCTCTTGCCAGCAGGAACGCGGGGTAACGCAGATCCACCTCCAGCATGGATTGTATGTTAATGCCATTAATTCCCCCGCGTTCCCACTAAAAAAGCCCTCATAGTCATGAGTCCTTATGAGTCAATGTGTTTATCTATTTGGTAGACGCATGTAGAAATACATATTGTGGTCGTGAGTCCTTATGAGTCAACGTGTTTCTCTTATTTGGCTTCCTAAGGACGCATGAGAATTAAGCAGTAATAGCTAAAGAAAAATAGAAAAAAGACACATAGAATTCAAATACACATTATGCATTTGGATTCTATGTATCTTTTTTCTATTTTTCTTTTGCCATTACTGCTTCATTCTCATGCGTCCTGAGAAAGCCAAATAAGAGAAACACGTTGACTCATAAGAACTCACGACCACAATATGTATTTCTACATGCATCTACCAAATAGATAAACACATTGACTCATAAGGACTCATGACTACAAGGGCTTTTTTTCAGTGGGAACGCGGGGGAACGCAGATCCGGCACCTCCAGCACTGATTGTATGTTAATGCCATTAATTACCCCGCATTCCCGCTAACAAAAGCCCTCATAGTCAGGAGTCCTTCTGAGTCAATGTGTTTATCTATTTGGTAGACGCATGTAGAAATATATATTGTCTTCGTGAGTCCTTATGAGTCAACGTGTTTCTCTTATTTAGCTTCCTCAGGACGCATGAGAATTAAGCAGCAATAGCTAAAGAAAACTAGAAGAAAAGACACATAGAATGCAAATAAACATTATGTACATTATGCATTTGGATTCTATGTATCTTTTTTCTATTTTTCTTTAGCCATTACTGCTTCATTCTCATGCGTCCTGAGAAAGCCAAATAAGAGAAACACGTTGACTCATAAGAACTCACGACCACAATATATATTTCTACATGCATTTACCAAATAGATAAACACATTGACCCATAACTACAAGAGCTTTTTTTCAGCGGGAACGTGAGGGAACGCAGATCCGGCACCTCCAGCACTGATTGTATGTTAATGCCATTAATTCCCCCGCGTTCCCACTAAAAAAAGCCTTCATAGTCATGATTCCTAATGAGTCAATGTGTTTATCTATTTGGTAGACGCATGTAGAAATATATATTGTGGTCGTGAGTCCTTGTGAGTCAACGTGTTTCTTTTATTTAGCTTCCTCAGGACGCAGGAGAATTAAGCAGTAATAGCTAAAGAAAACTAGAAAAAAAGACACATAGAATCCAAATACACATTATGTACATTATGCATTTGGATTCTATGTATCTTTTTTCTATTTTTCTTTAGCTATTACTGTTTCATTCTCATGCGTCCTGAGGAAGCCAAATAAGAGAAACACGTTGACTCATAAGGACTCACGATCACAATATGTATTTCTATAGGTGTCTACCAAAGAGATAAACACGTTAACTCATAAGGACTCATGATTACCCAGGGCTTTTTCCCAGCGTGAACGTGGGGAACAAAGATCCGGCACCTCCAGCACTGAATGTATGTTAATGCCATTAACATACATTCAGTGCTGGAGGTGCCAGAATACATTATGTATTTGGATTCTATGTATCTTTTTTCTATTTTTCTTTAGCCATGCGTCCTGAGGAAGCCAAATAAGAGAAACACGTTGACTCATAAGAACTCACGACCACAATATGTATTTCTACAGGTGTCTACCAAATAGATATAATATTGTAACACCATCTTTGTGGTCTAGTGAGTTAGCAGCTAAACCTGGTTACAAGGCGGTGTACAGCTTCTCTGGTTTTATGTGGCTATAAGCCTATTGTTTTGATTTATCGTAATAAAGTTTGATATTTTTATACATATATCTTGTCCCCCTTCAATGCCAGTAAAGTCCAATTATCTTTTTCTCTATGCATAAGCATTTTTTACAGTGTTTTTTTTTTTCAGTTTTCAATTTCACTTTAACTGTTTATGTATTTTGTTTGTTTTTAGTATGCATGGAAATGTCTAATGTTATTGTTTATGAGAAAAAAAAAAATTAGCAAAAAAAAAAAAAATGCAAAAACTTTCAAGGAAAGGGACTGCAGCCTGACCTGGAAAATGCAGTCCATCAATAGGTCTTAAGCAGGCCATAGACTGGCCGAAAATCGGCCGATTTTTCGACAGAAAAAAAAAATCGGCCGATTTTTGTACCGTTACTGGGTTAATTGGTTGGCCGTTTTTTGGGATTTTGCCACTTTTTTTTAATCGGTGAAGTTGGAAAAGAAATTGGCCGATTTTCGCACCGTTAGTGGGTTAATTGGTCGGCTGTTTTTTGGGATTTTGCCACTTTTTTTTATTCGGTAAAGTTGGAAACAAAAATCAGCCGATTTTCGCACCGTTAGTGGGTTACTTGGTCGGCCGTTTTTTGCCACTTTTTTGTTATCGGTAAAGTTGGAAAAAAAATCAGCCGATTTTGCCAAACGGCCAATTTTCGCGGCAATGATCGGCAAATTGGCCAATCTTTTTATCAATCAAAAATTTGCACATGAGCCGTGACCTGCAAGAAGAAGAAGAAAAGGAAGAAAAAGAAGAAGAAAAAGAAGAAGAAGAAAAAGAAGAAGAAAAAGAATAAGAATTCCAGTCCGCTATTATATTTGACATGAAAAAGTATACGGTTGCAACAATGTATCTATTTGTATCCGAATAAAAACATTGTATCTGAAATGGATACAAATTGTATTTATTTCAGGTACTTGTATAGCGCCATCAATTTACGCAGCACTTTACATATATATTGTACATTCACATCAGTCCCTAACCCTCAAGGGGCGTACAATCTAAGGTCCCTAACTCACATTCATACATACACGTACTAGGGCCAGTTTAGACAGGATTGAATTAACCTATCAGCATGTCTTTGGAGTGTAGGAGGAAACTGGAGTACCCAGAGGAAACCCACGCAGGCACAGGGAGAACATGCAAACTCCAGGCAGGTGGTGCCGTGGTTGGGATTTGAACCGGCAGCCCTAGTACTGCCAGGAAGATGTGCTAACCACTTAGCCACTGTGCCGATACATTGTTGCAACCGCTATACTTTTTCATGTCAAATATAATAGCGGAGCTCTCTGCAATGGGAAGGAGTAATTACTTCTGTCCCTGCAGAGAGCTCCGCTATTATATTTGCCGGCCGTAGACGTGACGAAAATCGGCTGATTCTTTTTACCGTTGGTAGTAATGTCGGCCGATTGAACGACCGATTTTGCGTGTTTTTTTTAAAAAAATGGTCGGTTTTCACCCCATCTATGGCCTACATTATTAATACCCTGTAGTCCATCTGGACAATCGATGCAGCTTCTAACCATCACCAGATGCATGGAATGAAGAGCTGTGTAGTTAGAGGAATAGTTGGAGTTCAGGCAACCAGAACTCACATGCCTCGATATAGCCACCTCCAACGGTCACAGATTTGTTGCAGATGAATGTTTGTGCAAAATGATTATTTCTGGTGGGATTCAGAATGCTGGTACCTGTAGTGAACGGGGTCATGAATTTTCCAGGACAGGTTCACCCTTACCTGTTTGGAGAGGAGTATGTGATGGTTCTCCAGCTTGGCAGAGAGGCGTCTGTTGCTCAGTAAGCTGTAACAGTTCAAGTTCTGGGACTGGAAGTCCTGAAATAAAATTGGATGACGTTTGTGTGGTTCATGGATACAGCTCTTTGCAGACAAAATGGTACCAACCACCATGGTGCACGGTCATTCAGTTACAAGAGCACCCTAATTCATCTATGGAACACACCTGTGCTATAGCTCAACACAGTGTACCATGTGAATTGCAGGAACAACATTTTTTTATATTTTATTATTTTTACCTTTTCTTGGAGTCCATTGAGGGACACAGGAATGTAGTAATTCTTTACAAATTGGGTTATACTGTTGCCTTCGGGAGGTCTGGACATTGGAAAATGAAAAAGTTAAGCCGCTGTAGAACGTCACCTCCAAGCATGATGTTTTTTTCAAAAGGCCAGTAGTAGAGTGGCAGGACCTGTTTACCTCAATGGACCCCGAAAAAAGATTTTAAAATCTTATTTTCTTTATCGTCCATTAAGGGACACAGGAATGTAGTAATACATAGACATTCGGGACATTCAAAAAGCAGTCCAACTGAGGGGTGGGTAACAGCCACTGAGAGATTCAACATATATGAAAGTCTTACAGTATCTCCCAGAAGTGAGCCCACCCCTCACATTTTTGTCAATATTTGATTCTATCTTTCCATGTGACAACACTGAAGAAATGACACGTTGCTACAATGTGACGTAGTCAGTGTACAGCTTGTATAACATGGAAATTTGCTGTCCCCTCAAAACAACTCAACACACCGCCATTAATGTCTAAACTGCTGGCAACAAAAGTGAGTCCACCCCTAAGTGACAAGGTCCAAATTGGGCTCAAAGTGTCAATATTTTGTGTGGCCGCCATTATTTTCCAGCACTGCCTTAACCCTCTTGGGCATGGAGGTCACCAGAGCTTCACAGGTTGCCACTGGAGTCCTCTTCCACTCCTCCATGACGACATCACGGAGCTGGTGGATGTTAGAGACCTTGCGCTCCTCCACCTTCCGTTTGAGGATTCCCCACAGATGCTCAATAGGGTTTAGGTCTGGAGACATGCTTGGCCAGTCCATCACCTTTACCCTCAGCTTCTTTAGCAAGGCAGTTGTGGTCTTGGAGGTGTGTTTGGGGTCGTTATGTTGGAATACTGCCCTGCGGCCCAGTCTCCGAAGGGAGGGGATCATGCTCTGCTTCAGTATGTCACAGTACATGTTGGCATTCATGGTTCCCTTAATGAACTGTAGCCCCCCAGTGCCGGCAGCACTCATGCAGCCCCAGACCATGACACTCCCACCACCATGGGGCCCCAGACCATGACACTCCCACCACCATGCAGCCCCAGACCATGACACTCCCACCACCATGCTTGACTGTAGGCAAGACACACTTGTCTTTGTATTCCTCACCTGGTTGCCGCCACACACGCTTGACACCATCTGAACCAAACCAGTTGATCTTGGTGTCATCAGACCACAGGACATGGTTCTAGTAATCCATGTCCTTAGTCTGCTTGTCTTCAGCAAACTGTTTGCGGCTTTCTTGTGCAACATCTTTAGAAGAGGCTTCTTTCTGGGACGACAGAACTGACAGGCTGACCCCCCACCCCTTTAACCTCTGCAGCAATGCTGGCAGCACTCATGCATCTATTTCCCAAAGACAACCTCTGGATATTACGCTGAGCACGTGCACTCAAATTCTTTGGTCGACCATGGCGAGGCCTGTTCTGAGTGGAACCTGTCCTGTTAAACCGCTGTATGGTCCTGGCCACCGTGCTGCAGCTCAGGTTCAGGGTCTTGGCAATCTTCTTATAGCCTAGGCCAGTGATGGCGAACCTTTTTGAGCCCGAGTGCCCAAACTGCAACACAAAACCAACTTTTTTATTTCAAAGTGCCAACACTGGAATTAATCACTTGCCTACCGGGCACTTCTACCCCCTTCCTGCCCAGGACAATTTTCAGCTTTCAGTGCTGTTGCACTTAACAAAGACAATTGTGCGGTCATGCAACACTGTAACCATATGCAATTTTTATCATTTTTTCACACAAATAGAGCTTTTTTTGGTGGTATTTAATCACCACTGGGTGTTTTATTTTTTGCACTATAAATGAAAAAAGAGCAAAAAATTAAAAACATAAAAGGTTTCCTTTGCTTCTATTCTAAAATTTTGCAAACAGGTAATATTTCTTCTTTGATGTGCGTTGGTGAGGCTGCACTGATAGGCAGCACTGATGGGCATTGATGAGGCGGCACAGATAGGTAGCACTGATGAGGCGGCACTGGTGAGCATTGATGAGGAGGCTCTGATGATGCACTGATATGCAGGAAATGATGGGCGCTGATAAGCGGCACTGACAGCACCAACTGGAGGCACTGACAGATGGCACTGACCGGCGGCACTGCTGGGCATCATTGATGGGTGGCACTGATGGGCAGCACTAATGAGGTGTCACAGATAGGTGGCACTGATAGGCGACACTGATAATGGGTACTGATAGACAGCACTGATAGGTGGCACTGACTGACATCACTGCTGGGCACTGACTGGCACAACCGCTGGGCACTGACTGGTGGCACTGACTGGCAGCACTGCTGGGCTGCACTGGTGGGCACAGGTGGGCGGCACAGGTGGGCACTGGTGGGTGCATTGCTGGGCACAGGTGGGCGCACTGTTGGGCACAGGTGGGTGCATTGCTGGGCACAGGTGGGCGCACTGCTGGGCATAGGTGGGCGCATTGCTGGGCACAGGTGGGCGCACTGCTGGGCACAGGTGGGCGCATTGCTGGGCACAAGTGGGCGGAACTTGTGTGTGGCACAGGTGTGCACCGATCATCAGGGCACTGATGATCAGTGACCCTGATGATCGGTGCCGATCCCTGTTCTGACAACTGCCGGTTTTCGGCAGTACTTTCCTCACGATCTGACAGCGTGAGGAAAGTGCAGCCGAGAACCGGCATTTGCATTTCCCGGTGATCAGCGTGTCATTGGACACGGCTGATCACGTGGTAAAAGGCCGCTGTGATTGGCCTTTTACCATGTCACGTGATCAGCTGTGTCCGCAGGACACAGCGATCACGGAGATCGCCCGGTGCGCGCCCCCGGAGGTGCGCAGGAGAGCGCGTTCTCTTCCTCTTCCTCTCGGCGTGCCCACTGAGATGGCTCTGCGTGCCAGCTCTGGCACGCGTGCCATAGGTTCGCCATCACTGGCCTAGGCCATCTTTATGTAGAGCAATAATTCTTTTTTTCTGATCTTCAGAGAGTTCTTTGCCATGAGGTGCCATGTTGAACTTCCAGTGACCAGTATGAGAGACAGAGCGATGACACCAAATTTAACACACCAGCTCCCCATTCACACCTGAGACCTTGTAACACTAAGGAGTCACATGACACCGGGGAGGGAAAATGGCTAATTGGGCCCAATTTGAACCTTGTCACTTAGGGGTGGACTCACTTTTGTTGCCAGTGGTTTAGACATTAATGGCGGTGTGTTGAATTATTTTGAGGGGACAGCAAATGTGCATGTTATACAAGCTGTACACTGACTACGTCACATTGTAGCAAAGTGTCATTTCTTCAGTGTTGTCACATGAAAAAATAGAGAATCCAATATTTACAGAAATGTGAGGGGTGGGCTCACTTCTGGGAGATACTGTACCTCCAGGAGTACACAGCTTTAAACAAAGGCTAAATATAATGGGCTGTAGAAAATATGGGAAACTGCCAAACCAAAGAAAAGGCCACCAAGGATCAATGTGGTGTTCCAGACCAGGACAGGTAACCACCAGTAAAGGGGAAACTGCACCCAGTAGGCTCATTGTCCCTCCCAAAGACCATCACACCACTCTTCTCTTTGATGTGTAAGGCTGGCATTAATAATTTTAATATTCATAATTTTTAATACATTAATCATTTTTTGGGGCTGAATGAAAAAATATGATCAGATTCACCCATCCACACACTTTGATCCATGTATGGTCGGCCTAAGGCCTTATTTAGATGGGCGCCCACCCGATAAAGCAGCCGCTGCATCCCAATGGACGTAAATGGGCTTCCTGCACGCAGAGCCTGGCGGTGGAACCTGAATGAACAAGGTGCTCATTCACGGGCTACAGGTGTCAGCGCCCATCTGAATAAGACCCAATACACACAGATCCACAGAAGAGGGGGCAGGCTGGGGGAGATCGTACCTAACAGAGCAGCGCCTTCCTTTTACACAACACTTTACCTCTTGGAAAGCCGATTGTGAAGTGAGTAGGTATTATCACAAGGGGACCTGATTCTGATAATTCCACAGAAATTTGGTCTTTTTATGGGTGGGAAATCTAGGGATCTGACAACACGGCTTTTCTCTGACAACCCCCTGTTTAAAGAGAGCGCACTCTACTGGTCACTACGGGACAGTATAATAACCTTTGGCAGGGCTTAGTCACAAAACCCGGGCCCAGTAACAAAGTTGAGTAAAATAAGAAAGAGGGACAGAAGAGGTCCTACAGGCTAATTATGGTAACAGCATGGAACCCTACTGTCCAGCACCTACACCCACCATTGCAGCGGCCACCATAATACTCAGTGTTGAAGCAGTGATGTCACCCTATATATAACCTTTTTGTGATATATTACAATAAATAAAATAAACTAAATTAAAACATAAAGTGTTCAAATAAAAATCACAAAAGTCCAAAAAACCAAAAAGTGTCCAAAAAAATGTCCAAAAAAAGTCCAAACAATGTCCAAACAAAATCCCAAATTTTCAAACTTTTTCATCAGATAAAAGGATCGACTCCTATTCCATCCAGTAAGAACATTTAAAACATAGACTTTTCAGCTCCAGACATGGCTCTAGACGAGTTCCACCAAACAATGTAGAAAACCATGTGTGGATAACCGGCAAAATGGCTGCGGCGACACTTCCGGTCTGCGTGCGTGCGTCTTGACGTCACTCCCCTCAAGACGCACGCACGCAGACCGGAAGTGTCGCCGCGGCCATTTTGTCGGTTATCCACACATGGTTTTCTACATTGGTGGAACTCGCCTAGAGCCATGTCTGGAGCTGAAATGTCTATGTTTTAAATGTTCTTACTGGATGGAATAGGAGTCAATCCTTTTATTTGATGAAAAAGTTTGAAAATTTGGGATTTTTTTTTGGACATTGGACTTTTTTTGGACATTTTTTTGGACACTTTTTGGTTTTTTGGGCTTTTGTGATTTTTATTTGAACACTTTATGTTTTAATTTAGTTTATTTTATTTATTGTAATATATCACAAAAAGGTTTATATATAATATTGCACTTTCTAGGGAGGAAGTATGACTTTTTGAGGGGTGGAAAGGAGGAGGGTATACATTTATTCAGTGATGTCACCCTGTTCTGTTTGGCCTGTGCATTGCATCATGATAGGAGATCATATTCTGCTCTACATGGAAGCACCATGTATTTTGCGGTGGTGACCACAGAGGAAGGCATGGCGGGGAGCACTATGGAGGCCAATATCTCATGGTTAGTGGGGGAGGACCTAACCAGACATTGTCACTAAATGAGCAAAAAAACCTGTGACGGGAGTCACATTGGGTGGGGGGCCCATGGAACCCAGCTCACTTTGGATAGGTGGGGAGACCCCTGTCTCAGCTCCCCATATCCCTCTTATGTGTAAATCACCCTGTGCCTGTTAGGGGTACAGGGTGATCTGTCCTAATATTGTATGGGCTTTGTCTCAGATTGTGTAGACATGTTTAGGAGATAGGTGGGGGGGATGTTGATTGTTTAATGTTATGTGTATTAGCTTAGTGGGGGGGGGGGGGGTGTCTCCAGCAACCCTCCCTCCTGATGAGACTGTCTGCTGGTGTGAAGTTTGAATACCTGTGTGTGTCTCTTGTTACTAAATGTAGATTGCCCCACCCTGTGTTATTATGCAGGGAGGGGGGATTGTCCCCTGAGTGTATATATCTGTGTTCAAATAAACTAGTCTACCTCCTGGTTTACTTCAGGACTGGTGTCGTTTAGTCTTGTATGGTCGGCGTGGTGTCTGTTGTCGGTCTTCGAACGGGGAAACGGTATTCTAACGGAAGTACTCAAGCGCAGTCTGGGTTGGTTCTGTTACAAAACCCCACAAACTTCCAATAATACGCTCACTGAAGACCTTTCCCTGGTCTCTATTATGTTATGGCTTTGGTGTGTATTGCGATAGAACATGGGTACAGCATTAGCAGAAACAAAACAAACTTTTGGCCCTCTGTATCCATCAAGTAAAGGGATCCATCATTACCCAGGGACTGGAAACTGGCATCCTTTTCATCCATGGCTTCCATGTGCAGTTGCAGCTGACCACCGTTCCTCCTCCGTCAAGTACACAGCTATATGGCTCAATGTCCCATACATCTAGAGAAGAAGAACGTCAACCAGTTTGAGAAGAACACAAATTCTATACTAGATATTAAAGCCTTTGACTGAGAAAACAAAATTAAAAAGCAAGGAAAAGGAATTGGCAAACTGCTATTGTGAAAATAGTGCAACAGTGCAAAGTTCAGAAAGTCCCCTCAATGCATCTCTAAAGGGAGTCTGTGAGGCCGTCTGTTGCCGTTCAACCAGCACTGCTCCTGCCTTGCTCACCATATGCGGGTCAGGTAGATCACCAAGCACTGCTCCTCAGTATTAGGAAAGGATACACTCCATTGGTTTGGAAAATGTGCCAGAAAACCGCCATCCTTACAGGTTCCCTTCAATGAATCCACATTGTGGACTACGGTCATACCTGGACAACAACCAGAAGCCTTCAACTGGTAGGCCGTGTGCATACCAAAGGCTTCATTTTCACTTCTATTAAAGGGTTTGATTGAACAAGGATTGATGTGATCAGTTTCATATGGAAGAACAAAATTTTAGTTTCAAATACTCAAAACAAAAACACTTACTCTGAGCAACAATATAGGACAGAAACACCACTTTCCTGCTCTTCTCACAGTCCCTGCTGGCACTGTAGGTGCTTTTCTTCCTTCAGGTGCCTCCTGTAGCTAGCTGGGTGCTAAAGGGCACCCGTGTGTGTGGGTTCTCCTGTAGGGTCAAGCACTGGGGTATGTGCATCCATAAGCACACACAGCGCCGGTAAGCCACACCCCCTGACACCTCCCCACAGTAGGAAAAGGAATAATTGTTTGCTATAAAAACTGAAAACAGGGCATGCAAGATCTACACAATCTATCTGCTACACAAGTCATTTCACAATTTGAAATAAAACATTTCTCCTAACCCCTCCCCCCCCCATCGCTCTTGAACTGAATCTGTAGATCCAATATATCTGAGGATCAGACATATTGTATCAGTTGGCATTCAGTGCTCTTCTCCCTTGTTTACATGACTTTCTACAAGACAATTGGGTACAATATGGCGCAAGCCGCTTCCTTCCATAAACTCATGGATGGAACAACAGCCAGTCCCTTCTAGTTTATTGTACCTGATTAACTTCTGACCCTAAGTCTGATTTTACCTCTGCCCTAATGGTGAGGGCGGCCTTTGAAGATGTAGTTATCATTTTTTTTTAGTTCTACATTAAAAGCGAAGTTCACATTTTCCATAAATAAATAAATATATATATAGTCCTAAATTTATTCTGCAGCAGGTCAACGACCCCAAAAATACAGCCAATGTCATTAGAAACTATTCTCAAGAACAAGGAGTCCTGGAAGTGATGGTTTGGCCCCATCAGAGCCCTGATCTCAATATCATGGAGTCTGTCTGGGCTGACATGAAGAGACAGAAGGATCGGAGGCAGCCGACATCCACAGAAGATCTGCGGTTAGTTCTCCAAGATGTCTGGAACAACCTACCTGCCGAGTTCCTTCAAATACAGAGTGTAAGTCCACCTAGGAGAAGGCAAAGGGTGCTCACACCAAATATTGACCGGATTTGGATTTCTCTTCTCTTCATTTACTTTTTTTTTACCATTTTGTTAATTGATACAAATAAACTATCAGCACTTCTACTTCTGAAAGCATTCTTCATTTGCAGCATTTTTTCATACCCTCCTAAAGCTTTTTTTGCACAGTACTAAATATATATATATACAGTATATGAAATACTTTCAGGTGATCTCTCTGGACCCCATAGCAGAAGATAAGGTGGTGTTCAGGGGCCCAGGAGGAGACAACACTCAACCTCACAAAGTGGTTTGAAGAGCTTTACTCAAACGCTCAACCACACCCAAGCCTGGAGACTTTACCTTCGGAGGTCAGAAAGCTATCTCCTAATGTAGGTCACTGGCACCGAGTCTAGCTCCAAGGACAACCCAACCTGAGGTGTCACCCTGGCAAGTGCTGCTACCACTAGATAAAATGGCATTGACAGGGGCTTGACTATGTCTTACATACCTGGGCAATAGGGGATCATGGGGCCCCTGTGTCCTCACCCACACTCAAACCCCAGCCTATGAAAGGTACTAGGGGCATCTGATGAGGCCCCCTACTGACCCTGGGCCCTCGGGCAGTGCCCGAGCACCCAAATGGTCAGTCCACCCCTGGTCTTGATAACCCAAATATTACATGACTGGCATTAAGTCTGGCTCTCAGGACACCCCAACCTGAGGTGTCACCCTGGCAAGTGCGGCTACCAATAGATAAAATGGCATCGACAGGGGCTTGACTATGTCTTACATACCTGGGCAATAGGGATCATGGGGCCCCTGTGCCCTCACCCACACTCAAACCACAGCCTATGAAAGGTACTAGGGGCATCTCATGAGGCCCCCTACTGACCCTGGGCCCTTGGGCAGTGCCCGAGCACCCAAATGGTCAGTCCACCCCTGGTCTTGATAACCCAAATATTACATGACTGGCATTAAGTCTGGCTCTCAGGACACCCCAACCTGAGATGTCACCCTGGCAAGTGCTGCTACCACTAGATAAAATGGCATTGACAGGGGCTTGACTATGTCTTACATACCTGGGCAATAGGGATCATGGGGCCCCTGTGCCCTCACCCACACTCAAACCACAGCCTATGAAAGGTACTAGGGGCATCTCATGAGGCACCCTACTGACCCTGGGCCCTTGGGCAGTGCCCGAGCACCCAAATGGTCAGTCCACCCCTGGTCTTGATAACCCAAATATTACATGACTGGCATTAAGTCTGGCTCTCAGGACACCCCAACCTGAGATGTCACCCTGGCAAGTGCTGCTATCACTAGATAAAATGGCATTGACAGGGGCTTGACTATGTCTTACATACCTGGGCAATAGGGATCATGGGGCCCCTGTGCCCTCACCCACACTCAAACCACAGCCTATGAAAGGTACTAGGGGCATCTCATGAGGCACCCTACTGACCCTGGGCCCTTGGGCAGTGCCCGAGCACCCAAATGGTCAGTCCACCCCTGGTCTTGATAACCCAAATATTACATGACTGGCATTAAGTCTGGCTCTCAGGACACCCCAACCTGAGATGTCACCCTGGCAAGTGCTGCTATCACTAGATAAAATGGCATTGACAGGGGCTTGACTATGTCTTACATACCTAACCAATGGACCAAGGAGCCTCCATCCCAGCGTAGCCTTCTATAGGGTTTCTTCTCAAAAGCTAAAGAGTCATTGTGTTCAGTTGCAGCATTGCCGAGAACTGGTGAAAATCGTTGGACACCAACTCCCAGCATTGCAGGTTTTAAAACCAAGGGTTTTTGAGTTGTAGCAACAAGCAACGGCACGGTGGTTGCTAAGGGTTCAGAGTCCACCCAAATGGCCTTCATGTTTAATAATACTTTTATGGAACGTTTTATAAAATCGGCACAGTTTTATTAATATCTGCCCCTTGATTGCATTGACATTTCCTAGACAAGGTCAATTTAGCCTTCACAGTAATTAAAAACGACCTTCCCATTTCAATCTGCCCTCCCTAAGACATGGTACTTTCTTGCAAGTATGGGACCATATATATATATATATATATATACACATAAATAGATACATACACACACAGACATATACCACCTCCAGAGCCAATTTTTCAGTTTGAAATCAAACTAGATACAAGATGTATTGCATTTCGGCTTTACTGAAGGACACCAATTATGGGGGCAATGAACACCCTCACCAGACATTACTCATTTGCTGCACCCTCTGATACTGAACCAAAATATACATCCTAGAGACCTAGACTGTCCTTCAAGAAAAATACTAAATGGTGATAAGTAATAACTTTATGACACTATGGGTTGGGAGGCTGAACAACAGCATATAGTCAAAGACTGGGGACATAATACAAGAGCTGGTCAGAGACTGCAGACATGGTACAAGAGATGGTTAGAGACTGCAGACATGACACAAGAGATGGTCGGAGACTGCAGACATGATACCAGAGGTGGTTAGAGATTGTAGACATGATACAAGAGATGGTTAGGGACTGCAGACATGATACAAGAGATGGTTAGAGATTGTAGACATGACACAAGAGATGGTTAAAGACTGCAGGCATGATACAAGAGATGGTTAGAGATTGTAGACATGACACAAGAGATGGTCAGAGACTGCAGACATGATACAAGAGATGGCTAGAGACTGCAGACATGATACCAGAGATGGTTAGAGACTGCAGACATGATACAAGAGATGGTTAGAGATTGTAGACATGACACAAGAGATGGTTAAAGACTGCAGACATGATACAAGAGATGGTTAGAGATTGTAGACATGACACAAGAGATGGTTAAAGACTGCAGACATGATACAAGAGATGGTTAGAGATTGTAGACATGACAAGAGATGGTCAGAGACTGCAGACATGATACAAGAGATGGCTAGAGACTGCAGACATGATACCGGAGATGGTTAGAGACTGCAGACATGATACAGGAGATGGTTAGAGATTGTAGACATGACACAAGATTTGGTTAGAGACTGCAGTCATGTTACAAGAGATGGTCAGAGACTGCAGACATGATACCAGAGATGGTTAGAGATTGTAGACATGATACAAGAGATGGTTAGCGACTGCAGACATGATACAAGAGATGGTTAGAGATTGTAGACATGATACTAGAGATGGTTAGAGATTGTAGACATGATACCAGAGATGGTTAGAGATTGTAGACATGATACTAGAGATGGTTAGCGACTGCAGACATGATACAAGAGATGGTCAGAGACTGCAGACATGATACCAGAGATGGTTAGAGATTGTAGACATGATACTAGAGATGGTCAGAGACTGCAGACATGATACAAGAGATGGTTAGAGACTGCAGACATGATACAAGAGATGGTTAGCGACTGCAGACATGATACAAGAGATGGTCAGAGACTGCAGACATGATACCAGAGATGGTTAGAGATTGTAGACATGATACTAGAGATGGTCAGAGACTGCAGACATGATACAAGAGATGGTTAGAGACTGCAGACATGATACAAGAGATGGTTAGCGACTGCAGACATGATACAAGAGATGGTTAGCGACTGCAGACATGATACAAGAGATGGTTAGCGACTGCAGACATGATACAAGAGATGGTTAGAGACTGCAGACATGACACAAGATTTGGTTAGAGACTGCAGACATGATACAAGAGATGGTCAGAGACTGCAGACATGATACAAGAGATGGTCAGAGACTGCAGACATGATACAAGAGATGGTCAGAGACTGCAGACATGATACAAGAGATGGTCAGAGACTGCAGACATGATACAAGAGATGGTCAGAGACTGCAGACATGATACAAGAGATGGTCAGAGACTGAGGACATGATACAAGAGATGGTTAGAAACTGCAGACATGATACAAGAGATGGTCAGAGATTGCAGACATGATACAAGAGATGGTCAGAGATTGTGAACACGCTACAGGAGGCTATGAGAGACAGTGAACATGCTATAGGAGTTGTTGGAGACTGGAGACATATTACATTAAACTGCAAGAAATCCCTACGATAACGATTATTGTGTGCAGGGGCCCCGAAGGCCACACAGAAACTGCCAAAGAGTCGCAGGTTGGGCACCGGGGGCCTACAGGGATGACAACAATATGATTGAACATTTTAGTCCTCACGCACACGGGACGTCTTTACAGCAGCAGTTTTTGGCTTTTGTTGCTTTTTTCTACAGCCAGTAACCCCCCCCCCCCCAGCATGTTCTCTTAGGTGTCCATACACACACAGACTGGAATCAACATTTTTTGGCTGGAAAAAAAACAGGACTAGAAGGTTTCTAGAGGAGTTTTTTAGCTGTACAAACGCTCTAATGCTGGAAAACGTGACAAACCGGTGTTTTTGGACTTTTTTTGCAAAAAAAAAAAAATATTTTTTTTTTATATCCCCTGGGGCCCCTTGCATAGGACATTTCTGGAAAAGGAGAAATGAGCCTTTACAGTAATTAAGAAAAAAAAAATCTGCGTTCGCTAGAACATGGCACCTTCTTGCAAGTATGGAATCATATTGTATATATAGTATATGTGTATCTATATATATACGTATATTTATATTTTATTTATTTTTTTTGCCAAAAAAAGTGATCTCTCTGGGCCCAAAGCAGGGGCGGACTGACAACTCATGGGGGCAATAGGGGCTCATGGGGCCCCTGTGTCCTCACCCACACTCAAACCACAGCCTATGAAAGGTACTAGGGGCATCTCATGGGGCCCCCCTACTGACCCTGGGCCCTCGGGCAGTGCCTGAGTGCCCTAATGGTCAGTCCGACCCTGGTCTTGACAACCCAAATATTACATGACTGGCATTGAGTCTGTCTCTCAGGACACCCCGACCTGAGGTGTCACCCTATATGCCAGTGCTGCTACCACTAGATAAAATGGCATTGATGGGGATGGACTGTGTCTTACATACCTAACCAATGGACAAAGGAGCCTCCATCCCAGCGTAGCCTTCTATAGAGGTCACTGGCACTGAGTCTTCCTCCAAGGACACCCCGACCTGAGGTGTCACCCTGCAGGCCAGTGCTGCTACCACTAGATAAAATGGCATGGATGGGGATGGACTGTGTCTTACATACCTAACCAATGGACAAAGGAGCCTCCATCCCAGCGTAGCCTTCTATAGAGGTCACTGGCACTGAGTCTTCCTCCAAGGACACCCCGACCTGAGGTGTCACCCTATATGCCAGTGCTGCTACCACTAGATAAAATGGCATTGATGGGGATGGACTGTGTCTTACATACCTAACCAATGGACAAAGGAGCCTCCATCCCAGCGTAGCCTTCTATAGAGGTCACTGGCACTGAGTCTTCCTCCAAGGACACCCCAACCTGAGGTGTCACCCTGCAGGCCAGTGCTGCTACCACTAGATAAAATGGCATTGATGGGGATGGACTGTGTCTTACATACCTAACCAATGGACAAAGGAGCCTCCATCCCAGCGTAGCCTTCTATAGAGGTCACTGGCACTGAGTCTTCCTCCAAGGACACCCCAACCTGAGGTGTCACCCTGCAGGCCAGTGCTGCTACCACTAGATAAAATGGCATTGACGGGGATGAACTGAGTCTTACATACCTAACCAATGGACCAAGGAGCTTCCATCCCAGCGTAGCTTTCTATAGAATGTCTTCTCAAAAATGAAGAGCTACTGTGTTTAGTTGAAAAACCGGTAAAAATCGTTAGTTTTCAAACCTGCAATGCTGGGAGTTAGAGTCCAACAGCTTTTTAGTCCTAGCAATAAGCCAGGACATGGTGGTTCCTAACTGGAAGTTAGGCTTCTGAGCCTAGCCAAATGGACTACACGTTTAATATTAATTTTACTGAACATTTTACAAATATGCATAGATTTATTAATATCTGCCCCTTGATTACATTTGTGTCAGTGGGAGGAATAGTGCCCCATCATTGGTGTCAGTGGGAGGAATAGTGCCCCATCATTGGTGTCAGTGGGAGGAATAGTGCCCCATCATTGGTGTCAGTGGGAGGAATAGTGCCCCATCATTGGTGTCAGTGGGAGGAATAGTGCCCCATCATTGGTGTCAGTGGGAGGAATAGTGCCCCATCATTGGTGTCAGTGGGAGGAATAGTGCCCCATCATTGGTGTCAGTGGGAGGAATAGTGCCCCATCATTGGTGTCAGTGGGAGGAATAGTGCCCCATCATTGGTATCACTGGGAGGAATAGTGCCCCATCATTGGTGTCAGTGGGAGGAATAGTGCCTCATAATTGGTGTCAGTGGGAGGAATAGTGCCCCATCATTGGTGTCAGTGGGAGGAATAGTGCCCCATCATTGGTGTCAGTGGGAGGAATAGTGCCCCATCATTGGTGTCAGTGGGAGGAATAGTGCCCCATCATTGGTGTCAGTGGGAGGAATAGTGCCCCATCATTGGTGTCAGTGGGAGGAATAGTGCCCCATCATTGGTGTCAGTGGGAGGAATAGTGCCCCATCATTGGTGTCAGTGGGAGGAATAGTGCTCCATCGTCGGTGTCAGTGGGAGGAATAGTGCTCCATCATTGGTGTGAGTGTGAGAAATAGTGTCCCATCATTGGTGAGAGTGGTAAGAATAGAGCCCCATCATTGGTGTCAGTGGGAGGAATAGTGCTCCATCATTGGTGTGAGTGTGAGAAATAGTGTCCCATCATTGGTGAGAGTGGTAAGAATAGTGCCCCATCATTGGTGTCAGTGGGAGGAATAGTGCCCCATCATTAGTATCAGTGGGAGGAATAGTGCCCCATCATTAGTGTCAGTGGGAGGAATAGTGTCCCTTCATTGGTGTCAGTGGAAGGAATAGTGTAGCATCATTGGTATCAGTGGGAGGAATAGTGCCCCATCATTGGTGTGAGTGGGAGGAATAGTGCCCCATCATTGGTGTGAGTGGGAGGAATAGTGTCCCATCATTGGTGTCAGTGGAAGGAATAGTGCAGCATCATTGGTATCAGTGGGAGGAATAGTGCCCCATCATTGGTGTCAGTGGGAGGAATAGTGCCCCATCATTGTTATCAGTGGGAGGAATAGTGCCCCATCATTGGTATCAGTGGGAGGAATAGTGCCCCATCATTGGTGTCAGTGGGAGGTATAGTGCCCCATCATTGGTGTCAGTGGGAGGTATAGTGCCCCATCATTGGTGTCAGTGTGAGAAATAGTGTCCCATCATTGGTGTCAATGGGAGGAATAGTGCCCCATCATTGGTATCAGTGGGAGGAATAGTGGCCCATCATTGGTGTCAGTGGGAGGAATAGTGCCCCATCATTAGTATCAGTGGGAGGAATAGTGCCCCATCATTAGTGTCAGTGGGAGGAATAGTGTCCCATCATTGGTGTCAGTGGAAGGAATAGTGTAGCATCATTGGTATCAGTGGGAGGAATAGTGCCCCATCATTGGTGTGAGTGGAGGAATAGTGTCCCATCATTGGTGTCAGTGGAAGGAATAGTGTAGCATCATTGGTATCAGTGGGAGGAATAGTGCCCCATCATTGGTGTCAGTGGGAGGAATAGTGCCCCATCATTGGTATCAGTGGGAGGAATAGTGCCCCATCATTGGTGTCAGTGGGAGGAATAGTGCCCCATCATTGGTATCAGTGGGAGGAATAGTGCCCCATCATTGGTGTCAGTGGGAGGAATAGTGCCCCATCATTGGTGTCAGTGGGAGGAATAGTGCCCCATCATTGTTATCAGTGGGAGGAATAGTGTCCCATCATTGGTATCAGTGGGAGGAATAGTGCCCCATCATTGGTATCAGTGGGAGGAATAGTGCCCCATCATTGGTGTCAGTGGGAGGAATAGTGCCCCATCATTGGTATCAGTGGGAGGAATAGTGCCCCATCATTGGTATCAGTGGGAGGAATGGTGCCCCATCATTGGTATTAGTGGGAGGAATAGTGCCCCATCATTGGTGTCAGTGGGAGGATTAGTGCCCCATCATTGGTATCAGTGGGAGGAATAGTGCCCCATCATTGGTGTCAGTGTGAGGAATTGTTCTCGATCATTGGTATTAGTGGGAGGAATGGTTCCCCACTGTTGGTATTTAGTGAAGGAATGGTGCCCCATTGTTGGTGTCAGTGGAAGGAATAGAGCCCCATCATTGGTGTCAGTGGATGGAACTGTGCCTCAAGGACCAGATAAACGCAAGCAAAGGGCCACATCCACCCCATGGCCCGCAGTTTCCATACCACTGCCATAGACCTTCTCATTGCTCTACTGTTTCCCTTTGCTGTCAATGGGAATGAATGGACGGAGCGTAGGTGGGCACAAGATTCAATAAAACCCAATCCTAATGGGTTTTAATGAATCACTTGGTCACCATTCATATTTCATAGACAGCAATGGTCAACATCAGAGCAAAAAAGGAAGTCACAATCCTTGAGCCGCCCCCCCCTTGATGTGAGCGAGTGTCACGTGGGGCGGGTGAGAATAGTACAGACATTTAAAAAGAAAAATATAAAACGAATGTCCATGTACAGTACATGAAAGGAAGCAACCTACCTTGGGGGAAGTCTCTCCCTGTCAGGAGCCTTGCGCCCCGGAGGGTCAGGGAAGGTTCTACTTCTTCAGGAGGTGGACCAGACACACCCCAAGTCCACTATTTTGGTTCACTTACTGCTGTTTAGGTTTTGCGCACCCACCATGGGCTGTTTTTTGTTTTGTTTTCATGTGCTTCAGCCAAATAATGGGATCTGCGTTTAACATTTTTTTTTAAATCAATCATGTGATCCACACAGCTCTGCCCACATAGACCTGCTGAAGAAACGGAGAAAGATGACATGACTCTAAAACAAAAATAGTTATTTACATAGTCTGGTTGAAAAAAGACAAAAGTCCATCCAGTTCAACCATTAAAAAAAAAAAAGTTATGATCCTACACCCACAGTTGGGTATAGATGTACCTTGCCTTTAATAAATACCACACACTACATACAGCGGGTAAACGCAGTATTGGACGCGTCACCATTTGTCTCGGTAAATATATTTCTATGAAATGTTGGTAACAACCCATTCAGTCCATACACACAAAGAAACCAAAACAAATACTTTCATTCATTATGTTATGTGTAATAAAATGGAATGACACAGGGAAAAAGTATTGAACACGCTAACTGAAATGTATTTAACACTTCGTCCAAAATCCTGTGTTGGTAATGACAGCTTCAAGACGCCTCCTGTATGGAGAATCTAGTCGCATGCATGGCTCAGGTGGGATTTTGCCCCATTCTTCCACACAGTCTCCAAATCTTGAAGTTTCCATGGGCCTCTTCTACTGTATGAACTCTAATCTTTAGTTCCTTCCATAGATTTTCTGTTGGATTCCAGTCCGGTGATTGGCTGGCCCATTCTAGCAGCTTTATTGTCTTTCTTTGAAACCAGTTGAGAGTTTCCTTGGCTTTGTGTTTGGGATCGTTGTCTTGTGGAAATGTCCGCCCTCGTCTCATCTTCATCATCCTGGTAGATGGCAGCAGATTTTTATCAAGAATGTCTTGGTCCATTTTTCCATTCATCTTTCCTTCAACGGCATGCAGATTGCCAGTACCGTATGCTGAAAAACAGCCCCACACCATGATGTTCCCACCTCCATGCTTCACTGTTGGGATGGTGTTTTTGGGGTGATGTGCAGTGCCATGTGACCTCCAAACATAGGGTGTATTAGGCCTCCAAAGAGTTCCATGTTGGTCTCATGTGAGCAGATGATATTCTCCCAGTATTTTTATCACGTACCTGGTGATGGAGGCCAATGGAGAGAGGGCTTCCCTTGAGGCTAAGTTCCGGACTCCCCTGAGAGTGGGACAGCGGGAGTCGGGCCCAAAGTTGCACAGGACGCCTGTAGGAGTGCTGGTTGGTGGTCCACTCAGAAGCACACCTGGTGCACTGACATGAGGTCTGCAGACAGGAGGCGCCTGTGCGTGGTATGCAAGCCCTTCTGGGATTTAGATTTTTAGTGGGTAGTTGGTTCAAGCCGAGGTTAGGTACCAGGTGGGAATCAGGGCAGACGTAGTCAGAAGGGATAGCCGAGGTCATACACAGAGGAGCGAGAGAGAGAGTATCCGTAAGCCAAGCCGAGGTCAGATCAGGGGTAAATCAGAGTAGACAGGTCCAGGAGCAAGCCGAGTCGGTATCAGGAAATCACAGGTCACGATCACAGGAAACAAGAACAAGGCACGGGGAGCTAGAGATCATCCAGCAACTTGAAGTGATGAGCCTCCTTATAAAGGCCGTCTGGCACCAAACTGAGGCTGATGCATGCTTCTGCGGCCATGCAGGGTACTGGCAGAAATGCCAGATCTTCCAGAACTTCTGCCCTGGACAGGACCCTGACAATTTCACAAGCTTGTTTAAATGTTGTGCAGCAAACTTTAAAGGAGCTCCAACATGCTTTTCCTTCAGCAATGGAGCCTTGCGTGGTGACATGCGTACAGGCCATTTTGACCGAGTGCATTACTTATTGTTTTCTTTGAAAGAATTGTACCTGCTAATTCTAGGTCTTTCTGCAGCTCTCAAGTGGTCCTTGGCTCTTGGGACAACTCTTCTGATAATTCTCTTCACTCCTGTCAGAAATCTTGAGAGGAACAGCTGGTCATGGCCGGTTTATGGTGGAATGATGTTCTTTCCACCTCCAGATTATGGCCCCAACAGTGTTCACTGGAACGTTCAGAAGTTTAGAAATCCTTCTGTAACCAATGCCACGAGTATGTTTTGCAACAATAAAGTTGCGAAGGTCTTGAGAGCCCTTTTTGCTTTTAACCACTTGCCCTCCTGAGGATTTACCCCCCTTCCTGACCAGGCAATGCAACGCTGCAAATTAAATTTTATGTCCTTTGTTCCCACCAATTGAGCTTTCTTTTGTTGGTAATTGATTGCATGTGAGTTTTTTATTTTTTGCGCTATAAACAAAAAAAGACAGACAATTTTGAAAAAACCAAAACAATATTTTTGACTTTTTGCTATTAAACACCTCCAGTAAAAAAATGTTAAAAATCAAATTTCATCATAAATTTAGGCCAAAATGTATTCTGCTCCGTGTCTTTTCTATAGCGTTTACAAATGGCGGTATAGATACTGGGATTTTTTTTTTTACTATGAATGGTGGTGATCAGTGACTTATAGTGGGCATTCTGACATGGGGGGGAACTGACTTGGTGTCACTGACATCCCCAGTGACACCAATACAGTGATCAGCGCTAATAAAAAGCACTGACACTGTACTAATGGCACCGGGCAGGAAGGGGTTAACATGTGGGGCGATCAAAGGGTTAGCTGTGTGCGTTTTAATGTATGTGCTGTGTTTTTTAGCTGTGCAAAGAAGTACACAGCAGCATGTCCTTGCCGGCAGGAGAGAGACCTGTGTTGTTTACACACAGGTCTCTCCCGTCACTGTTTCTTGGCGATCACCAGTGGGGAATCTCTGGCCGGGACCTGATGATTGACATCTGAAGCCGCCAATGGTGGTGCGGGTAGGTCGGCGCGCGTGCGCCCCCTACCCGCAAATGCAAATCACGTACATACACATGATTTTGCGCCGCCCTGTAGCAGTGTTTAAATAAATTCTAGTAAACCTCTTTTAAGAAACATTAGTTTACCCTAAACAGTCCTGATGAACTCCTAAAACATGAAATAATTTTTGCTAACCAATTGTACTGAAAAAAAAAATCCTTATGGTTTGATAAAAGGGGCGGTCCTGCTGCTCTAAAACATGTAGCCACGCCCCCTCCACATCCTGACGTCTTCACCCAGCCAATTGGAGCCCCAGCTATATATCTACATCCAGAAGCCACCACTGCCTATGTCCCAGCTTGAAGACTGATTTCTTACCAGCAGCTTCCCGGCCAAACTCTGCTTAAGCCAGCCACTTGCCTGCCGAGCTCTGCAACCTCATGGTGGTCCTTTGGAGGTCTTTATAGGCATTTTATGGGAAGCCTTGATCTTTTCATTAATGAGCATTTTTTTTTGCTTCTAATAAATATTTACAGCTAGATGGAGGTGCCCTTTGTGCAAAAGGATCTGTACCGACTGCCCACTCCCCCCTCTGTGCAAAAGGTTCTGTACCAGCTGCCCCTGTCCCATTCAGTGTGAGATGTTCTGTACCGGCTGCCCATGTCCCCCTCTGTGTGAAATGTTCTGTACCGGCTGCCCACTTCCCCCGTGTGAAATGTTCTGTACCGGCTGCCCACTTCCCCCGTGTGAAATGTTCTGTACCGGCTGCCCACTTCCCCCGTGTGAAATGTTCTGTACCGGCTGCCCACTTCCCCCGTGTGAGATGTTCTGTACTGGCTGCCCATGTCCCACTCAGCATGAAAAGTTCTGTACCAGCTGCTCACTTCCCCGTGTGAAATGTTCTGTACCGAATGTCCACTTCACCCTGTGTGAGATGTTCTGTACTAGCTACCCATGTCCCTCTCTGTGCAAAAGGTTCTGTACTGGTTGCCCAAATGCTGCTCTGTGCAAAAGGTTCTGTACCGGTTGCCCATGTCCTTCTCCACGTGAAAAGTTCTGTACAGACTGCCCACTTCCCACTCTGTGTGAGATGTTCTCTACCGGATGCCCATGTCCCGCTCCGCATGAAAATCTCTGCGTCGGCTGCCTATGTCCTGCCCAGCATGAGATTTTCTGTATCAGCTTCCCACTACCCGCTCTGTGCAAAAGGTTATGTTCTGGCTGCCCACATCCCACTCTGTGTGAGATGTTCTGTACCGGTTGCTCACTTCCCGCTCTTTGTGAAATATTCTGTACTGGCTGGCCACTTCTCTGTGTGTGAGATGTTTGGTACCTGCTGGTCACTTCCCGCTCTGTGTGAGGTTCTGTACCAGCTTCCTGCTTCCCACTCTGTGTGAAATGTTCTGTTCGGGCTGCTCACTTCCTGCTCTGTGCTAAAGGTTCTGTACCGGCTGCTCACTTCCACCCATGTGTGAGATGTTCTGTACCGGCTGCTCACTTCCACCCATGTGTGAGATGTTCTGTACCGGCTGCTCACTTCCACCCATGTGTGAGATGTTCTGTACCAGCTGCCCACTTTCCGCTCTGTGAGAAATGTTCTCTACAGGCTGCCCACTTTCCAGTCAGTGTGAGATATTCTGTACTGGCTGCCCCCTTCCCCCTTCCCCCCCCCCCATGTGTGATGTTCTTTACCAGCTGTCCACTTCCCTCTCTGTGCGAAAGGTTCTGTACCGGCTGCCCACTTCCCGCTCTGTGCTAAAGGTTCTGTACCGGCTGCCCACTTCCCTCTCTGTGCAAAAGGTTCTGTACCAGCTGCCCACTTCCCGCTCTGTGCTACAGGTTCTGTACCGGCTGCCCGCTGCCCACTTCCCACTCTGTGAAATGTCCTGTACTGGCTGCCCACTTCCCGCTCTGTGCTAAAGGTTCTGTACCGGCTGCCCACTTCCCACTCTAGGTGAAATGTTCTGTACCAGCTGCCCACTTCCCCACCGTGCGTGAGATGTTCTGTACCGGTTGCCAACTTCCCCCCCGTTAGATGTTCTGTACTGGCTGCCCACTTCCACCCGTGTGTGAGATGTTCTGTACCGGTTGCCAACTTCCCCCCCATTAGATGTTTTGTTCTGCCTGCCCACTTCCCACTCAGTGTGAAATGTTCTGTACCAGCTGCCCACTTCCCACTCTATGTGAAATATTCTGTACCGACTTCCCACTGTGTGAACTGTTCTGTACCAGCTGCTCACTTCCCACTCTGTGCTAAAGGTTCTGTACCGGCTGCCCATGTCCTGCTCTGTGTGAGATCTTCTGTACCAGCTGCCCACTTCCTCCCCGTGTGTGAGATGTTCTGTACCAGATGCCCACTTCCCACTCAGTGTGAGATGCTCTGTACCGGCTGCCCACCTCCCGCTGTGTGAAATGTTCTGTACCGGCTGCCCACTTTGCGTTCTGTGCTAAAGGTTCTGTACCGGCTGCCCACTTCCCGCTCTGTGTGAGATGTTCTGTACCGGCTGCCCACTTCCCCCTGTGTGTGAGATGTTCTGTACCGGCTGCCCACTTCCCCCTCTGTGTGAGATGTTCTGTACCGGCTGCCCACTTCCCGCTCTCTGCGAAAAGTTCTGTACCGGCTGCCCACTTTCTGCTCTGTGAGAAATGTTCTGTACCGGCTGCCCACTTCCTGCTCTCTGCGAAAGGTTCTGTACCAGCTCCCCACTTTCCACTCTGTGTGAGATGTTCTGTACCGGTTGCCCTCTTCCCCCCCGTGTGTGAGATGTTCTGTACCGGTTGCCCTCTTCCCCCCCCCCCCGTGTGTGAGATGTTCTGTACCGACTGCCAACTTCCCCCTATAAGATGTTCTATACCGGCTGCCCAATTCCCCCCGTGTGTGAGATGTTCTGTACCGGTTGCCCACTTCCCGCTCTCTGCGAAAAGTTCTGTACCGGCTGCCCACTTTCTGCTCTGTGAGAAATGTTCTGTACCGGCTGCCCACTTCCCCCTCTGTGTGAGATGTTCTGTACCGGCTGCCCACTTCCCCCTCTGTGTGAGATGTTCTGTACCGGCTGCCCACTTCCCGCTCTCTGCGAAATGTTCTGTACTGGCTGCCCACTTTCTGCTCTGTGAGAAATGTTCTGTACCGGCTGCCCACTTCCTGCTCTCTGCGAAAGGTTCTGTACCAGCTCCCCACTTTCCACTCTGTGTGAGATGTTCTGTACCGGTTGCCCTCTTCCCCCCCGTGTGTGAGATGTTCTGTACCGGTTGCCCTCTTCCCCCCCCGTGTGTGAGATGTTCTGTACCGACTGCCAACTTCCCCCTATAAGATGTTCTATACCGGCTGCCCAATTCCCCCCGTGTGTGAGATGTTCTGTACCGGCTGCCCACTTCGCGTTCTGTGCTAAAGGTTCTGTACCAGCTGCCCACTTCCCGCTCTGTGTGAGATGTTCTGTACCGGCTGCCCACTTCCCGCTCTGTGTGAGATGTTCTGTACCGGTTGCCCACTTCCCGCTCTCTGCGAAAGGTTCTGTACCCGCTGCCCACTTTCCGCTCTGTGAGAAATGTTCTGTACCGGCTGCCCACTTCCCGCTCTGTAAGAAATGTTCTGTACCGGCTGCCCTCTTCCCACTCTGTGAGATGTTCTGTACTGGTTGCCCTCTTCCCCCCGTGTGTGAGATGTTCTGTACCAGCTGGCAACTTCCCCCCGTGAGATGTTCTGTACCGGCTGCCCACTTTTTGTGTGAGAGATGTTCAGTACCGGCTTCCCACTTCCTGTGAGATGTTCTATACCGGCTACCCACTTCCTGCTCAGTGTGAGATGTTCTGTACTGGCTGCCCACTTCCCACTCACTTTTTGTGCCACCGACTGACTCTTCAAAGAATATGTCCGTGTAAAAGGACACCCCAAGTCCCCTGCACCTCCATCTCACCAGCTGTCTGCAGTGGCAGAACTTGCATGTCTCAGATGATAAGTGCCAAGTCCAGCAGCTCTCCATGCACACAGAGCTTTCTACCCTGGTGCAGCAGCAAAGGAAGTACGGTGCATGTATGTGAATAAAAACACTTACACGGCAAATAAAGAACATGTACTATTTAAAATGTTTTATTATATAATAAACTTAAAAAAAAAACAAAAAAAAAAAGTACAAAATTGCATTAGTGTTCCTTTAAAGATTTACCATCTGACCAGCCTCACGCGTGTATAGCCGGAGAAGAGGGTCACCGTTGCAGCTGGAGGGATGGATGTGACCCCCTGACCCAGGCGGATACATTTCTCACAGTCAGGGTAAGAGGCCAGGAAAGGAACATATTTCATGAAGGTGCTAACAAACATTCTAAAGAACAGAACCGTATAAAATAATTGTGGGATAGAGGGAAGACAGGGCAGAGGCAAGGGGTGGGCAGGAGGGTCAGCCGCCTAGGGCGCAGCAGTTGGCGGGTTCCCTTTACTGCACCCAAGCACTACTGGCTAGTAAACAGGGCCAAAGGCTCTGCTTTGAGAGCTACTGCTACAAAAATCAAGAAAATGGCCATGAATGCGCAGTGCACACTCCACGCCAACTATGGAGAGCTGGTGCAAGGGGGCAGTGAATGGGCACAAGGCGGTACAAGGGGCAGTGAATGGGCACAAGGCGCAACACCCATTTTACGGCATGCGCTAGGAGTGGGAGAGAGGGTGCAGTTCGGCATCCTTTCCCGGGGCGTTGTACAAACCCATCCCGGCGCTGCCAATACATAACCAACTTCCTGAATAGTAATCCCACACAATAACACTGACAACTGGCATTTGCTGCCTCCTTTAAAGGGCACCTAAACCCCAACAAACGTCTATAAGTTGTTCTCTTATTTTTTTTTTTCGTCTATTAAATAAAAATCTGTGCAAAAAAAAAAAAATATATATACTTGTTGATCCTGCCAGAAATCCAGAACGGTCAAGTTCACTCTCAAGCAGTGGTACAAGACCTCTTTCCCTATGTACTAGTGATGGAGGAGTGGGGGAGGGGTCCCGATATCCTGTCCTAGGGTGCTCTTCTATAGATCCAGTAGAGTGAGCGAGTGTGGTCACCCTAGGACCCTGGCAGGATCATCAGGTGAAAATTAAAAAAAAAGGTAAAAATTCCTGAAAAAAAGAAAACCAAAACAGTCACATCTCAGGACTGCAATATAAAATATTTGTTCTTGTTGAATGTTGACACTTGACCTCAGACAGCGTACAGTATGACAAGTTCGTATACAACTGCCTATATACCTCAGTGGATTCCAAGAAAAGGATTTTACAGCGAATCCAAAAATTGCTGTTGGGTTATGCGGTTGTCTGCAGGAGGTACACCGGCGCACAATGACAGGGTAAGTGAACCTAGGTAACCCCTCCTGCTCCCAGCATGCCCCTGTAATGTAGGCAGAGGAGTGTGTCCCTCAAAAAGATTTTAGGATGGAGTGCGACAATCCTATTCTCTTTCTCCTCCCTTGAAGGACAGAAGAAGTCTCGCTGTAGGAACGTCCAACTGAGGGGTGGGCATCACAGCAAAAACGAACACGAAAGGGTCCAACATGAATAAAACAAAAACGGGGATTTCTGCAGCTCGAGACCACCTGAAGGACCAGCACCTAAAAAAGTTGGCAATGGAGGAGGCTGCAAAGTCCTTCTGGTAACAAGAACGTGAAAACAAGGCCAGGTGGTAACCTAGCATGGGGAACGAATAACTACTCCTGGAGAAAACAAATATTTAGTGGGGAATAACTGACGGGAATAAGAGTCTCGATCCATAGACCACAAACTTGGAAGATGGTCTACCTGGTCCATCAACATGGAAGATGGTCTACCTGATCCATCAACAAATTCCCTACAGGGGCCATCTGGAGCAGCCATTCTTAACCACGGTTCTGTGGAACCCTGCGGGGCAGTCGTAGCAACATCATGGGGCCCTGGGCAAAGTTATGCAATGGGGCCCCTACCAGCCTGCCCCAATTTACACACCTACTCTCAAGATTGAAAGCAGAAAGTAAACATGTAGCGTGGGAAGATGGTATTCCGATGGTAGATTTAACCAAGTGATGGGCTGCTGCTGTCCACGCAGTCCAGATTCTGGGATGCTGCCCAGGACTCAGTCATCCTGGGACAGCCTATAATGAAAGGGTGACTGTCCCAGCAAATCCAGGACAGGTGACAAGTATGGTGTAATGAAAGATTATTATGGGGCCCCCTGGGCAGTGCCCATGCATTAAGATGGCCCTGGAACCGTAGGGTTCCTTTTATTATTTTTTTGCAAAAGGTGGCCTATATGTTTCAGGATCAAACCAGCCTATAAAAAAAAAAAAAAAAAAACGCTACCGGGACTGGCGCCAAACACCCTATATAAAAGGACAGTGGTTGCATTGGATGATCTTCATCTACCAGTACTCCTTGATCTTGTGTATCCTGTATTCTTTGGACCTCCTGTTACCAACCCAGCTTGTCTCTGGACCTTCCTGCTGCCCGATTCCTGGTTTGAACCCGGCTTGCTCTAAGGACTCTGCCCCATGCCGTGCATGACTCTGACCTGTCACCTGACTATTCTTCTGCCGGATTCCTGTGTATGATCTTGGCTATTGTTCCTCACCATGCTCCTGCCCACTCTCTGGTTTGCCTCTCCGTGTAGGACTTGGGCTTCAGATCCTGACTACACTTCCTGCCAGTCTGACCATGCCACAACCTCGGGTGCCAACTCACTTGTGGACGCTGCCTTGGTCCCGTTGCATCTTCAAGGGAAACTGAGGTCCTGCCATCAGTCTTGACACACCAACTGACAACTGTCCAGTAGACTTCGCTGCCAGCAACCACCAGCAGAGCTACCTGAAAGGCAAACGCACTTCTTTGGGCTTGTACTCCAGCTTCTCACCTTCAGGAGTGCTCGGCGCTCAGCCACAAGGGAAGCCCTCTCGCCAAGTCTGCCTCCATCCAGGTATATGACACGAGAAAACACTTTCGCAGCCACCAAAGCGCATGGTACCGCAATTTAAAAAAATTGTGCCTTTTTTCCCCCCGTTTCTCATGCATAGGACAGCCCATTGAAATGAATGAGCTGCCCTAAAAAGTTACGTGCGGGAATGAGGCTCTAGTGCTTACATACATATATGAGCAGCTGGTGAGCGTTTCCTTCTAAATGATCCCCTCAATGATTTTAAAAGCCTTCCTGCTATCACTCTTAACCCCTCTTAAGACAACTCTCTGGGCTAAAGAAAGGTAGCTGGTGAGACTGGTTTCCAATCATGTGACCGCAGTAACAGAGGTCACATGACTGCCAATCCTTCTTACCCCTCAGATGATGCTAACTGCTTAAAGGAACACAGGGGCGAGCAGGAATGGGGATATTCAGAGCTAATAAGTGCCCATATCAGATTTAGTTCTCTTTTTCCATTGGGACCTGACCTTCCTTGATTTCATGGCTATGGTCACCCAAGTCCACCCACCTGCCTAACAACAGCACATTCACAATGAGGTGGTCTATTTGGAAAGGGCAGTCCCATTTAACAGTTGACTTGGCCATCATGTCGGGGAAAGTCTGGTCCGATAACGTGAATCTAAAATCGGAGAGGGGTACATAAGCTGCTTTTTTTCAGATAATAAAAAGGCGCTAACGGCCATCTTGTGGTGTCTTAGACAGCAAGTGTAAACAGAGCACAAGTTCACAAAAAAAAAAAAGGAACCATCTGTTGGTCCAAACTGGAACACTTTCCTTTTCAGTAACGGAAATGCTTTGGAACCACTCTGTATTGAGTTGTTTGAAACAGTACAAATACAAGATCCCCAGGAAGGCATGTGGTAGAGACCTCTTTAGATGTGTATAGGTCTCATACATATCACAAGGTCAGAAGGTAAGGTCTCTACCCCAAAAAACACACAGGCCGCGTACCAATGGGCCACCATTACCCCTTCCGCCATCTTCCACATACAACAGCACCACGAGCACTGGATGCTCAGACAGACACAACATTAATATCACTGGCAACTCACTAAACATTTGACATTCTTGGTTTTTCAATTTACACAAAAAGTACAGTTTTAGAAATATTGCTGCAAAGTGATAAATCAAGTGCAGGGCCGGTAGCACAGCCGCTGGACGTAGCTCTTAGAGGGCAGACTTTCCTGATGCTGTCTATTCTCCACACTTTTCGGGTCAGTAAATGGAGTGATCTGTATATTGCTGAAGGTTGCCAACTTAGTTTTTGGTGCGCTTTCAGCTGGCTTATAGATGTGGGTTTTCTGGTGTAAAACACAGTTGACTTTTGACCGGAAGACCTTCCTACAATAGGCACACGGATATCGGCTCTCCGTCTCGGAAGGGTCATGAGAATTGAGGTGCAGGAGGAGCAGCGATCCAAAGCTGAAGGTTTTGGTGCAGCGCTTACACATGTACGGCCTGTGGTTCTTGTGCTCGCGTCTATGGAGGTATAATTTGACCAGTTTGCGGAAGACCTGTCCACACTGGCGGCATGTGAACCTGATCCGGTGGGACTCTCTGTGTCTTCTGAACGATTCTCGGTATCTGAAACGCTTTTTACATTTTTTGCACTTTATCAGTTTCCCTTTTTCACATGCTGTAAATTCTACAGGAAGTTCATGCAAAACTTTGAAAGTTTGTTCTCTTTCCTTTGCTGTGTCCATGTTGAGCCTTGGTATTGAAGGAAAGTACTTGAGGGCCATTTCAGCAAAGTCCTTCTCCTTCTTTTGGGGCAATCCATGGAAGACCGTCGTTTTGGTTTCTTTAAGCTCCTGCTCGTTCTCTTCTGTTAGAGACGGCTGGTCCATCTTTGATATGTCGATGCGGGCGGCCTGAGATAAATGAACATTCAGGTGTTTAAATAAAAAGGATATCCTACTGTAACCTTTCATGCAGATTTTACATTTGTATATCTGCTCCCCGGAGTGTTCCCGGAGGTGGGCCATGAAATCTGGCCTATTGGTAAAGATCTTTTCACACACAGTGCATATATAGGGCTTCCTGTGCCCCTTCAAGTGAATGTTAAGTTCAGCATAACTCTGGACGATGTGCCCACATATCAAGCATGAGTGTGTCTTCGCTTTCTTGTGGTCCCGACTGTGGATCTTTAGAAGGTTTTTATTTGGAAAGACTGCTTGGCATTGTTCACAGTTGTATACGGCGGCCTTATGGGTTCCCAGTGCTGTCATGAAGGCTTTCGGCAGGGTGTCTGGTGGTGTTCCGATGGCTTTCGGCAGGGTGTCTGGTGGTGTCCCGATGGCATTCGGACAGGTGACCGGTGCCGGTGGTGTTCTGGCGTCTCTCTGACAGAAATCCAGGGGTATTCCGGTCAGTCCCTGGTGGGTTCTCATGTGTTTTCGTAGCACCACGTCTTTATCAAAGCTTTTTTCGCACAAAGGGCACTTGTAGAGGTGATCTTGGAAGTGTGTCTTCTGGTGTAGAAGGAGGTACATTTGCAGGCGGTAAGCTTTTCCACAGTCCTCGCACGCGTATGGCTTCCTTCGCTTTTGTTTCAGAATGTCACAGTAGCATCTCAAGATCCCATTACATTCGAGGCATTTTGGCTCTAGGCTGGAATCGCGTAACATTTTCTTCCTAAAAGAGGCAAGACTGTTCTGCTCCTTCTGGTGCGACTCTGGAATGTTCTGGTTTGGGTCGGAAGGTTCGTGGTCTACAACAAAATGACAAAACGATTACAATTCTGCAAGATTGTGACATCATACAGGTAGAGGTCAGGAAAAAGGACATCAAATAAAAGGCCCACTTAAGGGGAACGTATTGTATTCTGGCAACTGTGACATCTCTATGCCTGGCCTTTGGGTTGAAATAGGCAAAAGTTACACAGGGTTCTCAAGGAGGCACATTTTTATTTTTCTCCCTGCGACAGACCCAACTGGGACAGGGGCTTTTGGAGGGGACTGCAGGCTAGCCTCTTATATGAAGTAACCATGGGAATGCATTTCATCATTTAGGGGAGAATTAACCGCTTCCCATCCGCCCTATAGCAGAAGTACTGCTACAGTGCGGCACGGGTGCGCAAAATCACGTATATATACATGTGATTTTGCATTACCGGGAAGGGGGCGCGAGCGCGCCCTATCCGTTCCCTTGGCTGTCAATCACCAGGTCCCAACCGGTGATTGCTGAGCATCTCTGATGGGAAGGGGGGGGGGAGTGGGAGGACTTGCAAAATCGCAGGGTGTTCAAATACTTTTGTTCCTCACTGTGTGTATATACTGTATATATATATATATATATATATATATATATATATATATCTCTCTCTCAAGTGTAGACAGACTGAGATTATTATATATATTTTTTTTGCCAATTCATTATATTCATATCATTGGTTGATTTCTAAAGTATCTTTTAAGTCTGGTTATTTACAGTATTTATACAGTTAATCATTTGAATTATGAATTTTTACTTGTGTGATGGTTCACCTGGTTGTATATAGGGTTGTGGGTTCGAATCCCAACCATGGCACCACCTGCCTGGAGTTTGCATGTTCTCCCTGTGCCTGCGTAGGTTTCCTCCGGGTACTCCGGTTTCACGCCAAAGACATGCTGGTAGGTGAATTGGCTCCTGTCTAAATTGTTCCTAGTATGTGTATGTATGAATGTAAGTTAGGGACCTTAGATTGTGCGCTCCTTGGGGGCGGGGACTGATGTGAATGTACAATATATATGTAAAGTGCGGCGTACATTGACGGCGCTATACAAGTACCTGAAATAAATAAATAAATAGCGTTTTTAGTATTTTGTGTTAATTGTCTTAATAGAACAACTTAGTTTAGTTGTATTATCAGATTGGATTCAGTTCCATTACAAAGGACAGATATGTTTTATAAACATCTTTATAGTTAGTTCTGTCTTCTACAGATATTCTCGTAGGTAGAATTATAACAACGGGGAGGTTTTAGTAATATAACAGTAGGACTTTGAAGGTGGAGATCGCAAAGGCTACAAGAAAAACAGCCGCGGGTTAAACTATAATATAAACATCAAGACCGTGGTGACGCTCCCTGAGGAAGCCATGTGACCCTGTGGCGTAACGCGTAGAGAAGGGGCTTGGCGATGTCATGACGCTAACGGTCAGGAGATTAACTGGTATGACGGATCGGGGAATTGAAAGCTAAGGGAGATCTGTAGGTCTACAGGATGTTGGATTTTGTTATTATATGCACATGATATCAGGTGCGACGGGGCACCTCTACAATGTGAGTGGCCAAATTCAATATTTTAATAAAACTAGTCTTTTAAAAGGATAAAGCACTGTTTTTTTTTTTTTACTTGCTTTTTCTGATATATGCATGCTGAGTGGAGGAGGAGGTATCAAGGAGCTCGTTCATTACCGAGGAAGACTCTAAACCAGCAATGGGCAAACTACGGCCCGCGGGCCGTATACGGCCCGGCGGACCTTTTAATCCGGCCCGTGGAGCGTGATACTGTCAGGATGGCTGTCAGGAGACCGGTGTAGCATGAAAATCTGTCTCCTATGAGGATCTGTCCCCCCTCGACGTATCTGCGCATGTGCCGGAGATCGCCGATCGGCTGCTAATGCCTGAAACTGGCACATGCGCAGATACGTCGAGGGGGACAGATCCTCATAGGAGACAGATTTTCATGCTACACCGGAACGGCGCGGGAACACGGCGAGAGGAACGAGTGGAGCAAAGGTAAGTGAATTGACACAGGGGGGACTTGGGGACTTAATATGGGGGATGAATTACTATGGGGGATGAATTACTATATGGGGGTTGAATTACTATATGGGGATGAATTACTATATGGGGGATTAATTACTATATGGTGGATGAATTACTATGGGGGATTAATTACTATATGGGGGATGAATTACTATATGGGGGATGAATTACTATATGGGGGATGAATTACTATATGGGGGATGAATTACTATATGGGGGATTAATTACTATATGGGGGATTAATTACTATGCTTACTATGGGGGAATATTACTATACTTACTATGGATGACACATACACATCATTCATCTACTCTTGGTCCGGCCCCCGGGTCCAATATATGAACCCATTGCGGCCCTCAAGTCAAAAAGTTTGCCCACCCCTGCTCTAAACTCAAGAGACATCTTAATCTCATCTCCACTTCAAGGGACACACGCATGATTTGACCAAACTTTGTATGAGGTCAAAAGCTCCAGGTAAGGGCATATCTGGTGTTTTTGGTGGTGGATTAACCTGTTGCCGCCCAGCCTATAGCTAGATGGCGGCCGGGTGAACAGCTTGTCCCTCCGGGTGGACGCCATATGGCGTCCTTTCCGGAGCGCGCATTGCGCATGCCCACGCTTCGGCGCAATCTGTTGGCACCACAAATCCTGTATAATAATATAGAGACCATTTATCAGTTATTTTGCTTTGATGAGATGGTATTAAGGCGATGGATATCATTTAAGAAAAGCGCAGCACTGTTATTTGTATTCACTTGCCTACTGACCATGGGCCCCGGCATCTGAGGGGCTCTGTTCTATGGGAGGTGTGTGCCTGGGGAGACCTTTGGCTTCAAGTCCATGTGTTCCCGAAAACACAGACCCTGAGAACTGGAGGACCCGGATTAAGTATTGACTGCTTCAACCCCCATCCTAGACTCAGACTCTAAGCAATGTTAATATAATCAGCTCAAAACAACCTGATGCTGAGGTCTCCTGCTGTAATCTGTTTATTAAGGTGCGACGAGTTTATCATTGTGCCTCGCTTACATTGTTAATTGATTCTTATTGTTTCTTTCTGTTGGTAGTCCTCCTGGAGGTTCCTACATGATACTAATATGGGATTAGTCTAGTGTCAACTTGACCTCGTTATCTAATCAGTGTGGGATGTTTATCCCAGTGTGTAATATTTGTTTTTATTGTTCATGTGGGGACTGCCCCTATTTTTGAAGTGTATAAAAACCTGTTCAATAAAGTAGAGCAGCCTTCCTCAACCAGGGTGCCCAGGCACCCTGGGGTGCCTTGAGGTTTCTTTAGGGGTGCCTTGGCAAAATGTCTAGAAATTGCCCAAAACGTGTATACAAGTCAGCGGGTGGAACAAGCCTGCCTTTTAGTTACACAAAGCCACAGGTTTTCATTGTGTGCCATTACAAACTTTTAGCCGCCAGCATCCTGACAACCAATGGCATCATCAGTTGATAAGGAGGACGTTGGTCATCTGCACAGCATTCTTGTTTGACCCTCGCCCGCCCTCTCCATCAGTGCTGGGGTCACATTAGCTCACTGATGGAGGAAAAACTTAGGGAGAAGAGAAACAATGGAGTACTAGTTGGTACCAGTGTACAAAAGTGTATTTGCTTTGGAAGCATAAATCTCCTCTAATGTTGGGTGTCCTACATGTGTGGATGTTGGTGCGTCATAAAAAAACTATTAAAATAGTTTTTCACATTTTAGAATGGGGTGCCTCAAGACTGTCCATTATTTTAAAGGGTGCCTCGGGACTGTCCATTATTTTAAAGGGTGCCTTCACTGAAAAAAAAAAAAAAAGTTGAGAAACACTGAAGTAGAGTACCAGTTGCACCTAAGCTAGTGTCTTCTAGGCCTTGGGAGCAATGCTCAGCTATAATACTTTGGTCCTGTGTCCCAGTGGCAAAGAAGCAGTTCTCAAGCCTTCCGGTCTCTTACAAAACCTGGAAACCGGGTTAGAGGCTTCTCCAGTTCCAAAGTTCTTTGAAGCTTCTAAACTCCAGGCCCAAATCCAGGTGGTCCGTCACACTCCTGGATTTGGGTCTGGAGTTCAGAAGCTTCAAAGAACTTTGGGACTGGAGAAGTCTCTAACCCGGTTTCCAGGTTTTACAAGAGACCGGAAGGCTTTATAATCTAGGGCCTGGTCATAGTTCAGGGCTCCCCCCGGATGACAGGAGGTATCCTGCCCAGAGGCCAGGGCATGGGCAGAGCAAAGGTTTTTGAAGCGCACACCGGAGTAGTGCTTCTAGGTTACTTGCGATGGTAATACAAGTCCGTATGAGTGAATTGGTTTTTAATGGTTTTAAACCTAATAAACGGAGGATTGCACGAAGGTAGCTTTCCCCTCTCTATTTCTATGCCTGCCATTAGTACCGGGTTTACAAATGAGAGATTTTGGCAAAACACCTGCACAATGGATAAGTCCATACCATACCAGCTGAAGGCACTGGAGCATCGGGAGACACCCATAAGTGGAGAAAAACAGGCGTTTGTTTGACTCATATGCCAGCTCTAACGGTCATATACTTCTGGTGAGTGTGGTAGAATACAGGGGGGTCACGGAGTGATCATAGGAGCACAAGGAGTGCAGTCATGGATTTATTTATGCACATTTTTAATGGACTTCTTAAGCAATGAGAACTTTATGTTTGGTGCTTTGTAGTCTGCGGGACCAGCTAAAGATCCCGAGTTTGAGGCCTGAGCAGCGACGGTGCGAGGAAGCCAGGAGGCCTAACAATTTTACTTTGGTGTTTAAAGTGATGGTGGAAACCCTTGCAAAGGTATTTTTTTTCTTTTCATTGGAACTTGGATTTCTTCTTTGAATAAAGGTTGGCCAATAAGCCCTAAAACAGTATTTGCTGGCTGGACTGAACTCACTGGAAAGCAGTACACCTTGGATAAAAACCACCATATCACACAACTGATACTTGAGGTGTTCGATATACAAATTTTTTTATTTTTGAAATAAAGCTGATCACCAGGATAGATATATATATATAATAAATCCCCTTTTTACTCACCCAAAGCTGCAATCATGTGATGCTCCAGTCCCCAGCCTTGTAACCGCTTCTGTTTACGGGTGGCAGGTTCCTTCTTCAGGGTATCCACGCTAATGCCTGTGTGACATGGAACAGGATAGAGGGGGTTCATGTTTTATCCAGAACATACATTTATTGAGCTTTTTCCCCCATATTTACTGTACATGCAGATATATACCGTATTTTGCGCTCCATAAGATGCACTTTTTCCCCCCCAAAAAGGGGGGAAAATGTCAGTGCGTCTTATGGAACGAATGTAAAGCGGCCGGTCCGGTATTTCTGCCGCCACCATGTCAGAATACCGGGCCGGCCGCTCAGCTCTTCTCTCCTGCAGGACCTTACCTGTTCCTCTCTCCAGCGCTGCAGTCTTCCCGCGGCGGCTTCTGTGACAGCCGGATGCCCACTGCGCATGCGCGAGAAGCGCTGCGCTTTGTGAATGGCCCAGAGCCTTCTGGGACACGACAGGTCCCAGAAGGCTCCGGACCATTCACAAAGCGCAGCGCTTCTTGTGCATGCGCAGTGGGCACCCGGCTGTCACAGAAGCCGCCGCAGGAAGAAGGAAGGACAACTCCGCGGATGTGGGAGCGGGTACCTGTCAAATTCAGGTACCCGTTCCCCCTCACTCCCCAAAAGGTCCGCAGTCTCTCGTCATCCCCTGTACTATGTCCGCAGTCTCTCGTCATCCCCTGTACTGTGTCCGCAGTCTCTCGTCATCCCCTGTACTGTGTCCGCAGTCTCTCGTCATCCCCTGTACTGTGTCCGCAGTCTCTCGTCATCCCCTGTACTGTGTCCGCAGTCTCTCATCATCCCCTGTACTGTGTCCGCAGTCTCTCATCATCCCCTGTACTGTGTCCGCAGTCTCTCATATTCCCCTGTACTGTGTCCGCAGTCTCTGGTCATCTCCTGTACTGTGTCCGCAGTCTCTGGTCATCTCCTGTACTGTGTCCGCAGTCTCTGGTCATCCCCTGTACTGTGTCCACAGTCTCTGGTCATCTCCTGTACTGTGTCCACAGTCTCTGGTCATCTCCTGTACTGTGTCCACAGTCTCTGGTCATCTCCTGTACTGTGTCCGCAGTCTCTGGTCATCCCCTGTACTGTGTCCACAGTCTCTGGTCATCTCCTGTACTGTGTCCACAGTCTCTGGTCATCTCCTGTACTGTGTCCACAGTCTCTGGTCATCTCCTGTACTGTGTCCACAGTCTCTGGTCATCTCCTGTACTGTGTCCGCAGTCTCTGACCATCTCCTGTACTGTGTCCGCAGTCTCTGGTCATCTCCTGTACTGTGTCCGCAGTCTCTGTCATCTCCTGTACTGTGTCCGCAGTCTCCGGTCATCTCCTGTACTGTGTCTGCAGTCTCTGTCATCCCTGTACTGTGTCCGCAGTCTCTGGTCATCCCTGTACTGTGTCCGCAGTCTCTGGTCATCCCTGTACTGTGTCCGCAGTCTCTGGTCATCTCCTGTACTGTGTCTGCAGTCTCTGTCATCTCCTGTACTGTGTCCGCAGTCTCTGGTCATCCCTGTACTGTGTCCGCAGTCTCTGGTCATCTCCTGTACTGTGTCCGCAGTCTCTGGTCGTCTCCTGTACTGTGTCCGCAGTCTCTGGTCATCTCCTGTACTGTGTCCGCAGTCTCTGGTCATCCCTGTACTGTGTCTGCAGTCTCTGGTCATCTCCTGTACTGTGTCCGCAGTCTCTGGTCATCTCCTGTACTGTGTCCGCAGTCTCTGGTCATCTCCTGTACTGTGTCCGCAGTCTCTGGTCATCCCTGTACTGTGTCTGCAGTCTCTGGTCATCTCCTGTACTGTGTCTGCAGTCTCTGGTCATCCCTGTACTGTGTCCGCAGTCTCTGGTCATCTCCTGTACTGTGTCCACAGTCTCTGGTCCTCCCTGTACTATGTCCGCAGTCTCTGGTCATCCCCTGTACTGTGTCCGCAGTCTCTGGTCATCTCCTGTACTGTGTCCGCAGTCTCTGGTCATCTCCTGTACTGTGTCCACAGTCTCTGGTCCTCCCTGTACTGTGTCCGCAGTCTATTGGTTCAGGTATTTACCAAAACATATTCCAGCTATAGTTATACAGTTGTGCTCTAAAGTTCCCCTCCCCTGGCAGAAATTGTGAAATTTTGGCATTGATATTGAAAATATGGCCGATCATCATCCTTCAATAAAAGAGCATTTTTTGGCATGATCATATGAAGCCATTTATTATCACATAGTTGTTTGGCTACTTTTTAAATCCTATTGATAACAGAAATCCCCCAAATGCCCCGGATTAGAAGTCTCCACCCCTGGATCAGAAGTCTCCGCCCCCTGGAATGTTTGGCCTTGGTACGGACACACAAGGTGACACACACGGGTTAAAATGCCAATTAGAGGTTAATGTCCCACATCTGTGGCTTTTTAAATGGCAATTAGTGTCAGTGTATAGTCAATGGAGTTTGTTAGCTCTTACGTGGAAGCACTGACTAGGCTAGATACTGAGCCATGGGGATCAGAAAAGAACTGTCAAAAGTCCTGCGTAACAAGGTAATGGAACTTTAGAAAGATGGAAAAGAGACTTAAGATGTCCAAAGCCTTGAATATGCCAGTCATGACTTCCACTAAGAAGTGGAAAGTTCGGGGATCTCTTGATACCAAGCTATGGTCAGATAGACCAAGAAAGATTGCAGCCACAACTGCCAGAAGAATTGTTCGGGATACAAAGGGAAATCACAAGAAAAATACAGGTTGCTCTGGAAAAAAGACAGTGTGGTTGTTCTGAAGGAGCACAATATGATGACACTTGAACAAAAATGAGCTGCATGGTGGAGGTTCCAGAAAGAAGCCTTTACTGCATCAGTGACACAAGAAGGCCCGGTTAGGCATGTCAAGGTGTTGTCAGGCATATTGTAACCGGGCTTTTTTGTGGCATTGGTGCAGTAAAAGCTTCTTTCTGGCACCTCGACTAAACAGCTCATTTTTGTTCAAGTATCACTGTATTGTACTCCTTAAAAACAACCACACCATCTTTTTTCCAGAGCAGCCTGGATTTCTTTTGAGGTCGCCTGTGGGGTTTTCTTTGAATCCCGAACAATTCTTTTGTCAGTTGTGGCTGCAATCTTTCTTGGTCTACCTGACCTTGGCTTGGTATCAAGAGATCCCCGAACTTTCTACTTCTTAATAGGTGATTTAACAGTACTGATTGGCATAATCATCCTTTTATGTCCTTTTCCATCTTTATAAAGTTCCATTACCTTTTTACGCAGGACTTTTGACAGTTCTTTTCTGCTCCCCATGGCTCAGTATCTAACCCAGTCAGTGCTTCCACGTAAGAGCTAACAAACTCATTGACTATTTATACACTAATGCAGGCCATAGATGGGTCGAAAATTGGCCGATTCTCGCGGCAATGATTGGCAAATCGGCCGATCTTTTACCGATAAAAAATCTGCGCATGAGAGAAGAAGCAGAGGAAGAGGATGAAGCAGCGGAGGAAGAGGAGGAGGAGGAGGAGGAGGAAGAGGAGGAGGAAGAGGAGGAGGAAGAGGAAGAGGAAGAGGAGGATGAAGAGGAGGAGGATGAAGAGGAGGAGGATGAAGAGGAGGAGGATGAAGAGGAGGATGAAGGGGAGGATGAAGAGGAGGATGAAGAGGAGGATGAAGAGGAGGATGAAGAGGAGGATGAAGAGGAGGATGAAGAGGAGGATGAAGAGGAGGATGAAGAGGAGGATGAAGAGGAGGATGAAGAGGATGAGGAGGAAGAAGAGGATGAAGAGGAAGGGGATGAAGAGGATGAAGAAGAAGGGGATGAAGAGGAATTCCAGTCCAGCAAAAAAAGTGTCCCTGCAGAGAGCTCCGCTATTTCTTTGACAGTTCCTTGACATTTATAGCGGTTGCAACAATGTATCTATTTGTTTCCGAATAAAAACATCTGTATCCTAAATGGATACAAATAGATACATTGTTGCAACCGCTATAAATGTCAAGGAACTGTCAAAGAAATAGCGGAGCTCTCTGCAGGGACACTTTTTGCCGTCTGTAGACGGGATGAAAATCGGCCGATTTTTTTTACCGTTGCTGGTAACGTCGGCCGCTTGAACGACTGATTTTTCATTTTTTTAAAAGAAAAATCGGCCGATTTTTGACCCATCTATGGCCTGCATAACACTAACTGCAATTTAAAAAGCCACAGATGTGGGACATTAACCTCTAATTGGCATTTAAACCCGTGTGTGTCCCCTTGTGTGTCTGTACCAAGGCTGAACATTCCAGGGGGCGGAGACTTCTGATCTAGGGGGCGGAGACTTCTGATCCGGGCCATTTGGGTGATTTCTGTTATCATTCGGATTTAAAAAGGAGTCAAACACCTATTTGATAATAAATGGCTTCATATGATCACCATCCTTCAATAAAAGAGCATTTTTTGGCATGATCAGTCTTATTTTCAATATCAATGCCAAAATTTCATAATTTCTGCCAGTGGAGGGAAACTTTTGAGCACAAATATATATATATATTTTTTTTTCCACCACTTTGACCACAGATCTACCTTATAGCTGAGATGTGATTCGGATTTATTCAAGGTGAGATGATAGGCAGTCTCTAGTACTAGAATCGGCCCCTTCAATGGACACGCACACAGCAACCGAGAGCTTTTACTGCTGTTCGTGTAAATATAGGGAAAGGTGCTGATGAGCGCCCCCTAGGCTCCTGCCATCTGCACAGCATCCATCCACACTCTGGCATTGGGATATAACAAATTAATGTTAATCCCGAGAACCCATCATCTACATACGGGGGAACAGCAGCAGTGTCTGGACCAATATCTATCCAGGTTTTCTGTGTGAATCTACAGTATCCGTCCCACCACCCAGATCAAAACTGCCCACCCAGTATTAGTAGATTTGGTCAGGCGCTGCCCCCTATATAAATCCCAGGCTAGCGCTTCAATCTGGGGGACTCCAGTGATGAGCTCTCCCAAAACGTGTTAGTCTGTAAATCTAGAGTGACTCTTGGGTGAATCTAACCTTCAACACTTACCAGTGCGGGAACAAGATCATCCGACCCACAGGCCACAGATGACAAACAGCACCCCTCCCCCTCAAAATGTATGAGCATTATGTGTCAAGAAAAATCCCCCCCCCCCCCAAAAAAAAAAAAAATTGACCACTAATCTGCTTATCCCCAAACATAAATTCCCTTTGCAAGCCAAAATTCTCCCCAAATAACACATACCCCTCTTCCAGTGCACCCCACCCCCTGAAATTCCCAACCCAGCACAAATCTTTACCCCCACTCTCCCCCCTCCCAGCTCGAACCCTCTACCTCCCCAAATTCCCCCTCCTAGCCCAAATCCCCCTCCCCCACTCATCCCTACCAGCACAAATCCCCCCCCCCCCCCCAAATTCCTCTTCCTAACAAATTCTCCCTTAACCACCTCCCGTCCAGCCGTTGTATATAAACGGCCAGACAGTGGCAGTGCAGGGTCAGGTGGCCGTTTATAAACGGCGTCCCTGCCCCCTGCTTGTGCACGCTCCCTGGGAGTGCGCAGCACTGCGATCCAGTGGCCGCTGTGTCCTCCAGACACCAGTGGAACACCGATCGTCGTACGGGACCTCTGTGTGAGGTCCCGATCATGTGATCACTGATTGATCACATGAATAGTAGTAAGCAAGATGTCACTTCTGACATCATTGCTTACTACATGTGAAATCTGTGAATGATCACAGAGATCACATGGTACAGGGCTATTCACAACAGCCTTGTACCATGTGACAAACTGTGGCCAATCACAACTCACACAGCATTTCCAATGGCTACAAGAATGCAGACAGAGAGAAGGAGAAATGATTGCTTTTACAGCCTTTATGGGTGTAAAAGCAATCCGTGTAAAAAAAAAAAACAAAAAAAAACTTCATCACCCCCTACAAGTAGTACAGTGTCACCATGGTGACCCTGTACTGCTAGGGTGACAGTATGAAAAAAAAAATATAAAAATAAAAAATGTAAAACAAAGGTTTAAAAATTATAATTTTTTGGTTATAAACTAATTTGGGTTTTTTTTTTTTTTTAACAAAAAAGATACAGAATAAATTTTGGCCAAGATTTATGATGAAATATTATTTATTTGCAAAATTTTATAAGAAAAACTTTTTTTTCAAAATTTTTGGACTTTCATTTATATAGCAAAAAAAGTAAAAATCCCAGCGGTGAATAAAGACCACCAAAATAAAGCTTTATCTGTCTCAAAAAAATGCTAAACAATTCATATGGGTACAGTGTTGCATGACCGCGCAATTGTCATTCAAAGTGTGATAGCGCTGAAAGCTGAAAATTGGCCTGGGGGAGAAGTGTCCGGACTGGAAGGGGGGGGAAAGCGTCCGGACTGGAAGGGGGGGGAAAGCGTCCGGACTGGAAGGGGGGGGAAAGCGTCCGGACTGGAAGGGGGGGGAAAGCGTCCGGACTGGAAGGGGGGGAAAGCGTCCGGACTGGAAGGGGGGGGAAAGCGTCCGGACTGGAAGGGGGGGGAAAGCGTCCGGACTGGAAGGGGGGGAAAGCGTCCGGACTGGAGGGGGGTGAAAGCGTCCGGACTGGAAGGGGGGTGAAAGCGTCCGGACTGGAAGGGGGTGAAAGCGTCCGGACTGGAAGGGGGGTGAAAGTGTCCGGACTGGAAGGGGGGTGAAAGTGTCCGGACTGGAAGGGGGAGAGAAGTGTCCGGACTGGAAGGGGGGGAAGCGTCCGGACTGGAAGGGGGGGAAGCGTCCGGACTGGAAGGGGGGGAAGCGTCCGGACTGGAAGGGGGGGAAGCGTCCGGACTGGAAGGGGGGGAAGCGTCCGGACTGGAAGGGGGGGAAGCGTCCGGACTGGAAGGGGTGAAAGTGTCCGGACTGGAAGGGGGTGAAAGTGTCCGGACTGGAAGGGGGGTGAAAGTGTCCGGACTTGAAGTGGTTAATCACCCCTCCTAGCAAATCTATCCCCCCCAAACTTGGCCTCCTATAATATATCATATGCCACTGCTGCCCCCAAATTTCCTCCTTCCAGTACAAATCCTTTCTCCCCCCAATCCCCCATCCTAGCACATATCCCCCCTACACCCCCCTCCTAGCATTTATCCTCTTCCCCCTCTCCCCCCTAGCACAAATATTCTCACCACAAGGACAAATGTTTGTTACTCTGAAGCGGCTATCACTACTCCTGCGCAGTGCCCCCCACCTCGCATAATACTGGGGGCCCAGGGCAGCCGCCCCTCCTGCCCGCCCCCTCTCCCGGCCCTCACCCTTACAGATCTCCTAAATTCTCACCGTTTACTTCTCTTTCTGGAGATCCAGAAGTCCGTGATATCGTCTCACTGAGTCCATACGAAGCTTTATCTAAATGAGAAAAACAGAAAGTAAAATGTCACTAAACAGAAGGCGGGGGGGGGGGGGGGGGTGGAGGATATTCCTGTAAAGGGGAGCGCCATTCATTTTTTTTGTACATCAGGAAAACAAAGGGGGAGCCATATTGGCTAGTTACATATTCAGCATATCAACAGGTCAGGGTTGCTGAACGATCTGCAGTCTCCAATGAGGCAAAGCACTCACAATGCTCGTGGCAGACAGAGCGCTGGTTGTATGAGCTGCCTTGGTTCAATTCACATGACTAGAAATTTTTTTTCCCCCTCCATTCATGGAAAGAGAGGTACTCTTAATTTTACTTAACCCCTTCACGCCGGCGCCTCCCGACCCTTTAAGAGTTTCAGAAGCCGGGAGGTGGGGCGGGGTCATGTGACCCCCGTGATGCGCCATCACATCATCGGGAAAGGTCCCGATCGAAAGAGATCGGGACCTTTCCATGAGTACCGGACATGTGTGCTGGGAGTGTGCAGGGCGCGCGTGCTCTCAGCACGTCATTTTTTAATAGAACGCAAATGTGCAGCCGCTCGGCGTTTAGGCCCAGATTCCGGGAGGCCGCACATTTGCGTTCGGCCAGCGTGAAGAGGTTAAAGTGGAACTTCACTCCCTCAAATCAACATTGCCTATTTTTATCTTTATTCTGCTAGAATTAGTAAATAGATCGGACGTCATACCGTATTTACTCGTTTTAAACTCTTTTTTTATGTTTCTTCACGTACTTCCTGGTTTCTCGCCTAGGCAAATGATGTCATACATCCCAGGAGTCTTCCGGAGGGCTCTTCTCAGCCAAGTACACTGCCTGAATACCTGAGCTGGGGCAGAAAGGAAGTAAAAGCTACACGAATCATCTGCTCTTACTCAAGATGGCCATGACCAGAAATGCTAGGGGGGGGATTCAAAGTGATTTCCCAGCAAAATAAAGCATGGAGACATGAATGGGTGGGAGTGTTTGCTTTGAATATTACACATGAATTACATAGTGTTTTGGTTTGTGGTGCTCAGATGCAGTGTAGTTGCAGACTTTGGGCATGCTACACATGCCCCCCAAAAAACATCATACGCAGGGAGTGTGTAGCATGTCCAGTCTCTTTGGCCTGCTTCTAGGACCCCCAACTAGTATACCGTAATTGCTGGCTGTGATTAATCACAGCCGGCATTATTGTATGTTCAGAAAATAAAAATCGGCAACTGTAGCTGTCAAAAAAGCAGAGTTTATAGATGACATTGCACAGAGGTGAATACAGAAAGATACAAAGTAACATATTATTATTATTATTATACAGTATTTATAAAGCGCCAATAGTTCAGTCAGCGCTGTACATTACAAAGGGGGACAGAACAACAATACAATACAATGCAAAACATGAGGGGATCGAGGGCCCTGTTCTTTTGAGCTTACAATCTAGGAGGGAGGGGATGGTGGCACAGGAGGAGATAGCTGTGGGGGATGGAGTGGTAGGAAGAGTGGAGGAGGTCGGCAAGTTAGCAGGGGGTGGGGTAGGCTTCCCTGAAGAGACGGGTTTTCAGGGTGCGCCTAAAGGAGAGGAGAGTAGGTGATAATCTGATGGGTTGGGGCAGGGAGTTCCAGAGGATGGGTGACACCCTGGAGAAGTCCTGGAGGCGGGCATGGGAGGAGACCAGGGAACTAGAGAGAAGGAGGTCTTGTGAGGAGCGGAGTGTGCGTGTTGGGTGGTACTTGGATATTAGGTCGGTGATGTAGTTCGGGGCAGTATGGTGGACGGCTTTGTACGTCGGTGTTAGGATTTTGAATTTGATCCGTTGCGCAATCGGAAGCCAGTGGAGGGATTGGCAGAGGGGGGTGGAGGACACTGAGTGGAGGCCAGTGGAGGGATTGGCAGAGGGGGGTGGAGGACACTGAGTGGAGGCCAGTGGAGGGATTGGCAGAGGGGGGTGGCGGAGATGGAGCGGTTGGAAAGGTGAATGAGTCTGGCAGGCGTATTCAGGATGGACTGAAGCGGGGATAGCCAGCGGCGAGGCAGGCCAGTGAGGAGGGAGTTGCAGTAGTCGAGTCGTGATATGATGAGGGAGTGGATGAGCTGTTTAGTGGTTTCTGGGGTTAGGAATGTGCGGATTTTGGCAATGTTGTGGAGGTGGAGTCTGCATGTTATGGAGGTGGAGTCTGCATGTTGCGGAGGTGGAGTCTGCATGTTATGGAGGTGGAGTCAGCACGAGTTAGTTAAAGATTGGACTTGGGGCTGGAAGGATAGGTTGGAGTCCAGAATGACACCAAGTACTCTGGCCTGCAGGGCGGGTTTGATGGTGGCATTGTTGGATGTGATGGAGAAGTCAATGGGGGGTGGTGTTCGGGCTGGGGGGAAAGACAAGAAACTCTGTTTTGGAGAGGTTCAGTTTAAGGAAGTGGAGCGACATCCAGTCTGATATGTCGCTCAGTAGGTGTGTGATTTTATCATTCTGTTTATTCATCTGCAGATCAAAGGGATGAACTGCCATCTGCAAATGATGTCATACATCCCAGGAGTCTTCCGGAGGACTCTTCTCAGCCAAGTACACTGCCTGAATACCTGAGCTGGGGCAGAAAGGAAGTAAAAGCTACACGAATCATCTGCCCTTACTCAAGATGGCCACAACCAGAAATGCTAGGGGGGGGGGATTCAAAGTGATTTCCCAGCAAAATAAAGCATGGAGACATGAATGGGTGGGAGTGTTTGCTTTGAATATTACAAATGAATTACATAGTGTTTTGGTTTGTGGTGCTCAGATGCAGTGTAGTTGCAGACTTTGGGCATGCTACACATGCCCCCCAAAAAACATCATACGCAGGGAGTGTGTAGCATGTCCAGTCTCTTTGGCCTGCTTCTAGGACCCCCAACTAGTATACCGTAATTGCTGGCTGTGATTAATCACAGCCGGCATTATTGTATGTTCAGAAAATAAAAATCGGCAACTGTAGCTGTCAAAAAAGCAGAGTTTATAGATGACATTGCACAGAGGTGAATACAGAAAGATACAAAGTAACATATTATTATTATTATTATACAGTATTTATAAAGCGCCAATAGTTCAGTCAGCGCTGTACGTTACAAAGGGGGACAGAACAACAATACAATACAATGCAAAACATGAGGGGATCGAGGGCCCTGTTCTTTTGAGCTTACAATCTAGGAGGGGGGGGGGGGATGGTGGCACAGGAGGAGATAGCTGTGGGGGATGGAGTGGTAGGAAGAGTGGAGGAGGTCGGCAAGTTAGCAGGGGGTGGGGTAGGCTTCCCTGAAGAGACGGGTTTTCAGGGTGCGCCTAAAGGAGAGGAGAGTAGGTGATAATCTGATGGGTTGGGGCAGGGAGTTCCAGAGGATGGGTGACACCCTGGAGAAGTCCTGGAGGCGGGCATGGGAGGAGGAGACCAGGAAACTAGAGAGAAGGAGGTCTTGTGAGGAGCGGAGTGTGCGTGTTGGGTGGTACTTGGATATTAGGTCGGTGATGTAGTTCGGGGCAGTATGGTGGACGGCTTTGTACGTCGGTGTTAGGATTTTGAATTTGATCCGTTGCGCAATCGGAAGCCAGTGGAGGGATTGGCAGAGGGGGGTGGAGGACACTGAGTGGAGGCCAGTGGAGGGATTGGCAGAGGGGGGTGGAGGACACTGAGTGGAGGCCAGTGGAGGGATTGGCAGAGGGGGGTGGAGGACACTGAGTGGAGGCCAGTGGAGGGATTGGCAGAGGGGGGTGGAGGACACTGAGTGGAGGCCAGTGGAGGGATTGGCAGAGGGGGGTGGAGGACACTGAGTGGAGGCAAGTGGAGGGATTGGCAGAGGGGGGTGGAGGGCACTGAGTGGAGGCCAGTGGAAGGATTGGCAGAGGGGGTGGCGGAGATGGAGCGGTTGGAGAGGTGAATGAGTCTGGCAGCCGTATTCAGGATGGACTGAAGCGGGGATAGCCTGTGGCGAGGCAGGCCAGTGAGGTGGGAGTTGCAGTAGTCGAGTCGTGATATGATGAGGGAGTGGATGAGCTGTTAAGTGATTTCTGGGGTTAGGAACGTGCGGATTTTGGCGATGTTGCGGAGGTGGAGTCTGCATGTTATGGAGGTGGAGTCTGCATGTTGCGGAGGTGGAGTCTGCACGAGTTTGTTAAAGATTGGACTTGGGGCTGGAAGGATAGGTTGGAGTCCAGAATGACACCAAGTACTCTGGCCTGCGGGGTGGGTTTGATGGTGGCGTTGTTGGATGTGATGGAGAAGTCAATGGGGGGGGGGTCTGAGCTGGGGGGGAAGACAAGAAACTCTGTTTTGGAGAGGTTCAGTTTAAGGAAGTGGAGCGACATCCAGTCTGATATGTCGCTCAGTAGGTGTGTGATTTTATCATTCTGTTTATTCATCTGCAGATCAAAGGGATGAACTGCCATCTGCAAATGATGCCAGTTAAAGCAACACAAGTGTTTTTTTTTTTGTTTTTTTAATGTTTAACCCCTTATTAACCCTTAGTTTACTCTAATCACCTTTGATTACCTCCTCAGTCCCCTCTGTTTAACTATGATTTTCCTGTTTGTTTCTATTTTATTAAAACTTAAAAAGGGGGCGCTCTTTACGTCTGGAGGAAAAGAAATGTCATCTCCAAACCACAGAAAGGCTTCTTCACAGTAAGAGCTGTGAGAATGTGGAATAGACTCCCTCAAGAGTTGGGTGTGGCCAGCTCAGTGGATTGCTGTAGGAAAGTCCTGGATTTTTTCTTGGATACACAGAATATAACATTTATAGGGAAAGTTGATCCAGGGAATATCTGAATATTTTTTTCTTATTTTTGTTATGGTTGAACCGGCTGGACTTTTGTCTTTTTTTCAGCCAGACTAATGCAGGCCATAGATGGGGAGAAAAACTGCAGATTTTTCTTTTAAAAAACGAAAAATCGGTTGTTCAAGTGGCCGACGTTACCATCAATGGTAAAAAAAAAAAATCGGCCGATTTTCTACCCGTCTAGAGCCGGCAAAAAGTGTCCCTGCAGAGAGCTCTGCTATTTCTTTGACAGTTCTCTGACAGTTCCTTGACATTTATAGAAGTTGCAACAATGTATCTATTTGTTTCCATTTAGGATACAGATGTTTTTATTCGGAAACAAATAGATACAATGTTTCAACCACTGTAAATGTCAAGGAACTGTCAGAGAACTGTCAGAAATAGCGGAGCTCTCTGCAGAGACACTTTTTGCTGGACTGGAATTCTTCTTATTTTCATCCTACTTCTTCTTCTTCATCCTCATCCTCTTCTTCTTCTTCATCCTCATCCTCTTCTTCTTCATCCTCTTCATCATCCTCATCCTCTTCTTCTGCATCCTCATCCTCTTCTTCTTCTGCATCCTCATCCTCTTCTGCATCCTCATCTTCATCCTCTTCTTCTTCTTCATCCTCTTCTTCTTCTGCATCCTCATCCTCTTCTTCTGCATCCTCATCCTCTTCTTCTTCTGCATCCTCATCTTCATCCTCTTCTTCTTCATCATCCTCATCCTCTTCTTCATCCTCATCCTCTTCTTCTTCATCCTCTTCTTCTACTTCATCCTCTTCTTCATCGTCTTCCTCTTCTTCTTTTTGTCTTCCTCTTGCAGGTCACTGCTCATGCGCAGATTTTTTATCGGTAAAAAATCGGCCGATTTGCCCACTAATTGCCGCGAAAATCGGCCGATTTTTTTCCAACTTTACCGAAAAAAAAAAACGGCCAAAATACCGAAAAACAGCCGACCAAATCGCCCACTAACGATCCGAAAATCGGCCGATTTTATTTTCGGCCGAAAAATCGGCCGATTTTCGACCCATCTATGGCCTGCATAACTATGTAAATGTCTAAAAATATTGACAAAAATCAAAAGCAAAAAAAGTTGAACAAAATGTCCTTATTTCCTATTTAAAAAAAACAAAAACTGAAAAAACAATCTTTATTTCATTTGCAAATAACTTCAAAATGCTTTGTACCAGAATCATAATTTTAGTAGGTAAAATTAAAGACTAAAAATGTACACACAGCTGCAGAAACACTATTTTTAAACGAATACTGCTCAAAGAAAAAAAAAAAAACAAAACCACCACATTATTCGTGATCTTTTGGAGAACTGGTCACTCCTATTGATCTGCTAGCACAAGATATTTGGTGATTTGGGACTTTTTGATCACTTGTGTTATGGATATTTATTTTAGACACACTGTTCAGTGAATCTATGGATGCATTGTACATGTTTGTATAGGTTTTGTTAAAATACTTTTGCATATTGGGTTTATTGCATACAAATTTAAAGGGCCAGCGACTTTTTTCTTAACTCACAAATTTTCCAATAGTTAATGGTGTGCTTCACGCTTTAGAGGGGCAGCTGCCTTTGATCGAATTGATTTTGTGTTTTATCGTTTTATTGATGCCACATATTCAGCTTTCTATTCCTATCATTTTTTGGTTTTGCAAGCACATTATTTTTTACCTGCAAAAACGTGCACTTATTTATTTATTTATTTATTTTTTAAAGGTGAACATATCCTTTAACCTCCCTGGCGGTCTAACTAATCAATATTTTTGAATGTCAGAGCGGTACATTGTTCTGCATGGAAATTTGTTGTTTTATATTATAGGCCTGTAATTCTTAGGAATAACTCACTTAAATCTGTCCAAACGAGAGTCTAGTAAACATCCCGGGGAGGATAAAGTTTGAAACACAAAATCATAAATTATAATATAATAAATCATAAAAAATAATAATAAATGTAATTCAGTAATGTAATCAAACCAAAAACACTGAAACGTGAAATAGAGCGCAAACTTCACACATCGCTGAGCTCAGTCGCAGAATCGTTTTCAGTGTCTGATGAGGAATTTCCCCCACCAATCATTATCACTCAATTCTGCAAGTGGTTCTGATTTACTATCGCTGTTCTCTAGCCGGTCTAAAACCGCGTCTGACATAAAGGGACGCTTTTTGGACGCCATGGATGTTCTCGCGTTTCCAGGCAGAAAGCACAGTAAAAATGCAGGCAGGGCGCCGGACAAAATGTATGTGAAATGGTTTGATACAGGAATGGAATCCTAACAGATTACAATGTATTGTGTGTATGTCATATTTTTACTTTTTTTAATCTCCTGCCCGTTCAGCCCCCCTACGTCTCAACGCTCACAGGGAAGGGAATCTGGAAGATGGATGCCAGCATCAGCCGTAGGGCACAGCGGGAGGACATCTGGGGATCGCATGGACAAGGTGAGGATCGGGGGATCGCAGGGACAAGGTGAGGATCGGGGGGATCGCAGGGACAAGGTGAGGATCGGGGGGGATCGCAGGAACAAGGTGAGGATCGGGGGGGATCGCAGGAACAAGGTGAGGATCGGGGGGATCGCAGGAACAAGGTGAGGATCGGGGGGATCGCAGGAACAAGGTGAGGATCGGGGGGATCGCAGGGACAAGGTGAGGATCGGGGGGGATCGCAGGAATAAGGTGAGGATCGGGGGGGATCGCAGGGACAAGGTGAGGATCGGGGGGGATCGCAGGGACAAGGTGAGGATCGGGGGGGATCGCAGGGACAAGGTGAGGATCGGGGGGGATCGCAGGGACAAGGTGAGGATCGGGGGGATCGCAGGAACAAGGTGAGGATCGGGGGGATCGCAGGGACAAGGTGAGGATCGGGGGGATCGCAGGGACAAGGTGAGGATCGGGGGGGATCGCAGGAATAAGGTGAGGATCGGGGGGGATCGCAGGGACAAGGTGAGGATCGGGGGGATCGCAGGGACAAGGTGTGGATCGGGGGGGATCGCAGGGACAAGGTGTGGATCGGGGGGGATCGCAGGGACAAGGTGAGGATCAGGGGGATCGCAGGGACAAGGTGAGGATCGGGGGATTGCAGGGACAAGGTGAGGATCGGAGGATCGCAGGGACAAGGTGAGGATCGTTTAACAAGGTGAGGATCGGGGGATCGCAAGGACAAGGTAAGGATCGGGGGATCGCAGGGACAAGGTAAGGATTGGGGGATTGCAGGGACAAGGTAAGGATCGGGGGATTGCAGGGACAAGGTAAGGATCGGGGGATTGCAGGGACAAGATGAGGATCGGGGGATCGCAGGACAAGCACTACAATGTAATCCCGAGTGTGGCTCGGTGTTGGTACTGTAAATTAACCCCAAGCCACTCTCGGGATTGCCGCCAGGGAGGTTAATGCAGATAAAAGTTGTATTTTTTGTTGTAAATCGTGACTGCACTTTGTCATACATGGGACATTCTAGAGGTCTGTATTCTATTCCTTCCTATTAGTTTGGAGCAATGTCATCCTAATGAACAGGATATTTCTATAAACATCGAACGTTCATATACATTTCATTTTTATATGCAGACTAAGGCCCTAACTCGAGTCCTTTGTGTTGGAAGCACATGTTCAGACAATACAGCACTGGAGTCGCACAGTGCTGGGTTCTGGGTTCAGGCTCAGACAGGGACAGCAGATACCATTGAAAAGACATGCATTCTTTGATCATTTCTACTGCACTCCTCTGTCCCCAAAACCCAAATGGTGACCACAGCTTACTGGTTGTTCCCACCTCTTCCAACTCTCTGTGCCTTCCTACTGACTACCAAATACACAATATTGCCAAAAGTATTGGGCCGCCGGCCTTCCCACGCACATGAACTTTAATGACCCCCCAGTCTTAGTCCGTAGGGTTCAATATTGAGTTGGCCCCGCCCTTCCCACACACATGACTTTTAATGCCCCCCCAGTCTTAGTCCGTAGGGTTCAATATTGAGTTGGCCCCGCCCTTTCCACGCACATGACCTTTAATGGCCCCCCATTCTTAGTCCGTAGGGTCCAATATTGAGTTGGCCCCGCCCTTTCCACACACATGACCTTTAATGGCCCCCCCAGTCTTGGTCCGTAGGGTTCAATATTGAGTTGGCCCCGCCCTCTGCAGCTATAACAGCTTCAACTCTTCTGGGAAGGCCGTCCACAAGGTTTAGGAGGGTGTTTATGGGAAGGTTGGACCATTCTTCCAGAAGCACATTTGTCAGGTCAGGCACTGATGTCGGGGGAGGAGGCCTGGCTCACAGTCTGCAATTTAAGTAGAAGGATGTGTTTCATCTCTGTAAAACCCGAAACCGGTCACTACACTGGGTATATGGAAGGGTTTACAACCACTTAAGGGCTCTTTCACATGGGGCAGACCCGTATAGCGGATCCGCTTGCTCAGTGTGGGATCTCTCCGCTGAGCAAACAGATGACAGCTCTGTGTCCCCTCCGCTGCTGCAGAGCGGACACAGACCTGCTCGCTGTCAACGGGTGGTTGGATGAAAACGGACCGCCAGTCCGGTTTTATCCCATCTGATCCGACGGACAGAAGGGGAATTGGATCCCCATCTGTTCCTTTTTGGCGGATCGGATGTTGGTGGGTGGAAAAGGACACATGTTCGTTTACACCCGCCTCTCCATAGAGGGAAACCGGAGGTTCCGATCGGATATTCCTGAAAAACGGGCAGGCGGACCCAATCAGAACGTTCGTGTGAAAGAGCCCTTAGGGCAGCACACTGCAGGATCCTCAGCGGTTTTAAAAAGTTCTCTTTAACCGCCTCGCACCCGCGATATAAGGAAATGATGGGTGCAAGGCCCGTTCTCTCGTTGTGGGAGGACGCCATATGACGTCCTCCCACTCTAACCGCGCATGCGCGGCTCCGGGGGCGATTGGGTATGCGCTGTGCCCCTCGGACACAGCGGATCACCAATCAACGGAAAGAGCCGAAGATGCCGACTCGGTGATGTGATCAGCTTTGTCCAATCACAGCTGATCGCATGTAAATAGGGAAATGCCGGTAAATCCGCATTTCTCTCCTCGCGAGCTGTCACGTTGGGAGAGGAGAGCCGAGCATCGGCATTCCGCGGAGGGAACATGTACACTGATCATCAGGGCACTGATGATTAGTGTAGCCCCAGCAGTGCCACCTGTCATTGCCCATCAATGCCACTTGCCAGTGCCCATCAGTGCCTCATCAATGCCACAGATCAGTGCCTACTAGTGCACAACAATGCCACATATCAGTGCCCATCTGAGCTGTCTTTCAGTGTCACCTATCAGTGCCATATATCAGTGCTGCCTTTCAGTGCCCATCAGTGATACCTGTCAATGCCCATCAGTGCCCATCATTGCAGCCTCAATATCGCACATCAGTGAAGGAGAAAAATCATTTACTTATAAAATGTTATAACAAAAACTAAGAAAATTTTTTTTTTAATTTCAAAATTTTCAGTTTTTGGTTTGTTTAGCAAAAAATAAAAAAACCCAGAGGTGATTAAATACCAACAAAAAAAAGCCGTCTCAAAAAAATGCCAACAATTTCATATGGGTACAGTGTTGCATGACCGTACAATTGTCATTCAAAGTGCGACAGTGCTGAAAACTGGCCTGGGCAGGAAGGGGGTATAAGTGCCCTGTAGGCGAGGGGTTAAATAGCTACAAGGCTACTAAGAGATCGGGGGAAGCAAACATCTTATCAGGGTATTTCCCATCTCCGTAGAGGAAGAATTTTACGAGTCACTTCAAAAATCTTTCCACTCTTTGGGGCTCCAAAAGGCTCAACAGCGATCATCGAACTGGTAGAAGCAAACAGGCTAGTCCTCTAGTTTCAGAGTGGTGCACACTGCATCGGAAAAAGTGGAAAGGTTTTTAAAATTTGTGAGTAATGGCGGAAGGCTGCACTTCCTCTGAGGCAAGCCGTTCAGATACAGACAGTAGCAACTCGGAATCAGAGAAGCCTTTGTGGTTGGTGGCCCAAAGGTCGCAGGTAGATCAGATACAGAATTAGAGGAAACCGAGGTGCTTTTGGGGCCTCTAGTCAGTCAGCAAATATCTGGGTGATTTGGACCACAAAGCCTTGCATGACTGTAGTAAAAAGTTCATCCAAGAGGGCACATGAGCCTGCCACATCCAATGGTGCTAAGGCAGGATAGACTCTAGGGGCAGAGGGCAACAGGATTCCAGTATTCCAGACATCGGCCGTGTCATCGGCAAGCAGCAGCAGTTGTTAGTAGATTGTGGGCTGAGGGAAACCGGTGCAGCAGAAATACCCCCCACAATTGTACTCTCCAGCGCCTCAGGATATGCACAGCCAAAAAGGGAAGCCAAGGGAACCAGGACAGCGACAACCAAAGGAAATGCTTCAGGGGTGTAGCACTCATCAGACGGGGAAATCAGCCACTGGATAGAGAGAAAACAGGTGGCGCACACACCTAGTGCATTATCCAAGGTTTATTGTAGGAGTGAAAGAATAATAAAAACATACTCACAGACGAAGCATGTATCTAAAAAGCAACAGCAAGGCTCCTACTTCCCATTCATCACACATCTGCATCAGAGGTTGGTCATCAGCTCTGAGGAAAGGGATTCGTCCCCGAAACGCGTCAGCCATTTGACCGCGCTGACAGTGAGAACACCTTGCCTGCCGTTGTGGCCATTGTCATTTTTCTATGCTTTGTCTGTGAGTATGTTTTTATTATTCTTTCACTCCTACAATAAACCTTGGATAATGCACTAGGTATGTGCGCCACCTGTTTTCTCTCTCTCCTTCGAGCCACACATGTTGCAAGGTGTGGCACTACGGTGACAAGGCATCAGGGCTAAGCGTCCGGGCCTCAGGGCCAAGCGGCCGGGACACAGGTACCAGACAGTTATAGGTGAGGGTCGGATGGCCGGAGGGCATCAGGAACAGACCAAAGTTCCTCGCTGCTCTTTGCAAAAGCAGACGCAGCAGGGAGACAATTCCTCAACAATGTATGTTGGAAGAGAAAACAATGCACACATGCGCATCAGTGCTCATTCTCCCAGAGTCAACCCCTCGCGCAATGGGATCCAGCAGGACATGGGGAATTTTAGGGCTCCCAATGGCCTACATACCTTACATACTTGGAACCCAGCGCCAAATGTCACTTCCAGGTTATCCACCACGTTCTGGACGCGGCACTGCCCGGGCCGTCCTCCACGCTCTGGACGCGGCACTGCCCGGGCCGTCCTCCACGCTCTGGACGCGGCACTGCCCGGGCCGTCCTCCACGCTCTGGACGCGGCAATGCCCGGGCCGTCCTCCACGCTCTGGACGCGGCAATGCCCGGGCCGTCCTCCACGCTCTGGACGCGGCAATGCCCGGGCCGTCCTCCACGCTCTGGACGCGGCAATGCCCGGGCCGTCCTCCACGCTCTGGACGCGGCACTGCCCGGGCCGTCCTCCACGCTCTGGACGCGGCACTGCCCGGGCCGTCCTCCACGCTCTGGACGCGGCACTGCCCGGGCCGTCCTCCACGCTCTGGACGCGGCACTGCCCGGGCCGTCCTCCACGCTCTGGACGCGGCACTGCCCGGGCCGTCCTCCACGCTCTGGACGCGGCACTGCCCGGGCCGTCCTCCACGCTCTGGACGCGGCACTGCCCGGGCCGTCCTCCACGCTCTGGACGCGGCACTGCCCGGGCCGTCCTCCACGCTCTGGACGCGGCACTGCCCGGGCCGTCCTCCACGCTCTGGACGCGGCACTGCCCGGGCCGTCCTCCACGCTCTGGACGCGGCACTGCCCGGGCCGTCCTCCACGCTCTGGACGCGGCACTGCCCGGGCCGTCCTCCACGTTCTGGACGCGGCACTGCCCGGGCCGTCCTCCACGTTCTGGACGCGGCACTGCCCGGGCCGTCCTCCACGTTCTGGACGCGGCACTGCCCGGGCCGTCCTCCACGTTCTGGACGCGGCACTGCCCGGGCCGTCCTCCACGTTCTGGACGCGGCACTGCCCGGGCCGTCCACCACGTTCTGGACGCGGCACTGCCCGGGCCGTCCACCACGTTCTGGACGCGGCACTGCCCGGGCCGTCCTCCACGTTCTGGACGCGGCACTGCCCGGGCCGTCCACCACGTTCTGGACGCGGCACTCCAAAAACCAGAACGGCTGAGCTGGATAGCTGCAAATTGGACAGACTAGCAGCAGTGTAGAGAAGAGTCATGACTGAACAAAAAAAAAAAAAATGTAAAAAATGGTCCTAACAGAACTAGATTAGACTTTTACACAACAGAGCTCAAGAAATGAAGTTCATTTTCCGAGGAATTTAGCAAACAAAAACAACAGGGCATGTTGGTAGTAGAAGGGGTGTTACCCTTGGGTAGCCTACTAATTTTTGTCTGCCAGTGCCCTGTAGGCAACAGCATAATACTAAAGTGAAAGATTTGCTGCGTCCCTCAATGGATGATAAAGAAAAAAAAAAAAAAAAAAAAAAAAGAATGAATTACTTTTTGTCAATAGCTAAACCCTTGTGTCCTGACAGATGACGTCATCACGCTAGGCAGATCCAAAAAAGTTAGTTCTGAAGCGGTGAGCGATCTCTGTGCACTGCTCTTGCCGATTGTTAAGTTGGAAGATGAGATGCAACATGCAAGGGTTTGTAAGGGTTTTTCAATCCTTGGCTATTTTAATGAGTGAATTCAGAGAGCAATATATAATTATTATTATACAGGATTTATGGCGCCAACAGTTTTCTCAGCGCTTTACAATATAACGGGAGACAATACAGCAACAATACAGTTCAATACAAGAGGGTTAGGAGGGCCCGGCTCCTTGGAGCTTACAATCTAGGAGGGAAGGGCTAGTGGTACAAAAAGGTAGTAACTGTGGGGGATGGACTGGTAGGAAGAATAGAAGATTCCATTATTAGCTGAGGGCAGGATAGGCTTTCCCTGAAGAGATCGGTTTTCAGAGATCGCCTAAAAGTGAGCAGAGTAGGTGATAGTCTGATAAACTGGGGTAGAGAGTTCCAGAGGATAGAGGAAGCTCTGGAGAAGTCCTATATAGCCGCTTCTTCTCTTTTATGGCGGTTTGTCATATGGGGATGTAAGCGGAACGGATGTCTGGATTACCCAGTTTACCTGAAGGGCACCTTATGCTGATCATCCCTTAAAGAGGACACGCAAATTTGACCTCATATTCATTTAGGATCACATTATGGAGGTGAGGAGCTGCGAGTGTCACGAGGCGGAAGAGCGCAGCACCGCACAAGATAGAAAAGTGAATATACAGCACTTCTTTGGTTCACTTTGGAAGAGAATAGCGTCACATGAACTATTCTATATTCATTTCAGTCGTGGAGTTGTTGCCTCTAACCATCAACAGATACATGAAATGAGAGGTTCTGTATAGAGGAATCATTGGAGCTCAGCCAATCAAACTCACACAGATTTGCTAGCGGTGAATGTGTTGAAGGATTTTTTTCTGGTTGGGTTCAGCATGCTGGAGGTTTTGTTTCTGTTTGCCCTAGTATGTGTATGTATGAATGTGAGTTAGGGACCTTACATTGGACGCCCCTTGAGGGTCAGGGACCTTACATTGGACACCCCTTGAGGGTCAGGGACCTTAGATTGGACGCCCTTTGAGGGTCAGGGACCTTAGATTGGACGCCCTTTGAGGGTCAGGGACCTTAGATTGGACGCCCTTTGAGGGTCAGGGACCTTAGATTGGACGCCCTTTGAGGGTCAGGGACCTTAGATTGGACGCCCCTTGAGGGTCAGGGACCTTACATTGGATGCCCCTTGAGGGTTAGGGACCTTAGATTGGACGCCCCTTGAGGGTTAGGGACCTTACATTGGACGCCCCTTGAGGGTTAGGGACTGATATGAATGTACAATATATATGTAAAGCGCTGCGGACATTGACGGCGCTATACAAGTACCTGTAACAAATAATTACCTGAGGTGATTGCTGCTGGACACACACAAAGTTCATCCAGCAGCGATCACCGCAGCTCATCAGTGGCTGTGTGGACAGCAGCGAATTGCTGCTGCCGCTGGCGACCTAGTCATTATTGTGAACGGGGCTGGCGGCCGCACCTACCAGCGTCAGGAATCTCGGAATCCTGCAGTTACTATTCGTACCGGCTCTAATCGCTGGTGTGAATGTAGTCTAACTCATCGATAGAACACACCTGTGCTACATAGTTAGTCTGGCTGAAAAAAGACAAAAGTACATCCAGTTCAACCATTAAAAAAAAAAAAAAAAAAAAATTATAATCCTACACCCACAGTTGATCTAGAGCAGTGGTGGGCAACCTTTTTTTTCAACTGAGCCAAATCTCGCCAAAACCACGATTGAAATTTATTTTGAGAGCCACATTTTTAAAACTGAAAATTCATCCCCCATATAGTAATTCATCCCCCATATAGTAATTCATCCCCCATATAGTAATTCATCCCCCATATAGTAATTCATTCCCCATAGTAATTCATCCCCCATATAGTAATTCATTCCCCATAGTAATTCATCCCCCATATAGTAATTCATCCCCCATATAGTAATTCATCCCCCCTATAGTAATTCATCCCCCATATAGTAATTCATTCCCCATAGTAATTCATCCCCCATATAGTAATTCATTCCCCATAGTAATTCATCCCCCATATAGTAATTCATCCCCCATATAGTAATTCATCCCCCCTATAGTAATTCATCCCCCCTATAGTAATACATCCCCCCTATAGTAATACATCCCCCCTATAGTAATACATCCCCCATAGTAATTCATCCCCCATAGTAATACATTCCCCCTATAGTAATACATTCCCCCTATAGTAATTCATCCCCCATATAGTAATTCATCCCCCATATAGTAATTCATCCCCCATATAGTAATTCATCCCCCATAGTAATTCATCCCCCATAGTAATTCATCCCCCATATATTAATTCATTCCCCATATTGTGTCAATTCACTTACCTTTGCTCCGCGCGTTCCTCTCGCCATGTTCCCGCGCCGTTTCGGTCTTCAGGGCGGACTGTGAGAGGAGAGGAGTTCGTCACGCTGCCCCGCCTACATCCTGACAGCCAATGTTTGCCACGCTCCGCGGGCCGGATTAAAAGGTCCGCCGGGCCGTAGTTTGCCCATTGCTGGGCTAGCTGCAGAGTCCTGACTTTTGGGGCGGCCGCCCGAGAGGAGGGAGGGGAGCGGGCGCCCGGCACACAGAAGAGCCGCATTAAAGTGTGTAAAGAGCAGCATGTGGCTCGCGAGCCGCGGCTTGCCGACCATTGATCTAGAGGAAGGCAAAAGAAACCCAGCAAAGCACGATCCAACTTGCTCCTGCAGGAAAAAAAATATTCTTTTCTGATCCCCCGAGAGGCAATCGGATATTCCCTGGATCAACTTTACCTATAAATGTTAGTAAGTTAGTGTGCACACCCTCTTATAAATGGGGATGTAGCTGTGTTCAGAATGAAGCAATCACCTTCACAATCCTGTTAAATAGGAGTCAGTACACACCCGCCATCATTTAAAGTGCTTCTGATTAACCCCAAATAAAGTTCAGCTGTTCTAGTCGTTTTGTCTTGACATTTTCTTAGTCGCATCCTACAGCAAAAGCCATGGTCCGCAAAGCGCTTCCAAAGCATCGGAGGGATATCATTGTTTAAAAGGTATCAGTCAGGAGACGGGGACAAAAGGATTTCCAAGGCATTATATATACCATGGAACACACTGAAGAAAGTCATCAAGTGGAGAAAATATGGCGCAACAGTGACATCACCAACAGTGACGTCACCAAGAACTGGACGTCCCTCCAATATGGATGAAAAAGACGAGAAGACGACTGGTCTGGGAGGCGGCCAAGAGGCCAACAGCAACATTAACCACTTGCCCACCGAGCACTTATACCCCCTTCTTTACCAGGCCAATTTTCAGCTTTCAGCGCTGTCGTACTTTGATTGACAATTGCGCGGTCGTGTAAGATTGTACCCATATGAAATTGTTATCACAAATAGAGCTTTCTTTTGGTGGTATTTAATCGCCGCTGGGCACTTTACTTTTTGCGCTATAAACAAAAAAAGTGCAAAAAAATTGGAAAAAAAAAATTTCTTTGTTTCTATTATAAAATTTTTCCAACAGGTAATTTTTCTCCTTCACTGATGTGCGTTGATGAGGCAGCACTAATGAGGTGGCACGAATAGGCGGCACTGATAGGCATTGACTGGCGCAACTGATGGGCACTGACTGGCACAACCGCTAGGCACTGACTGGCAGTACTGCATTGATGGGCACAGGTGGGTGGCACCGCTGGGTACTGGTGGGCGGAACTGGTGGGTGGCACTGCTGGGCACCGATCATCAGTGCCCTGATGATCGGTGCCGATCCCTGCTCTGACAACTGCCGGTTCTCGGCAGTACTTTCCTCGCACTCTAACAGCGTGAGGAAAGTGCAGCCGAGAACCGGCAATTGCATTTCCCGGTGATCAGCGTGTCATTGGACACAGCTGATCACGTGGTAAAAGGCCGCTGTGATTGGCCTTTTACCACATCACGTGATCAGCTGTGTCCGTAGGACACAGCGATCACAGGGGTCGCTGGCTGTGCGCCCCCGGGGGCACGCAGGAGAGCGCGTTCTGGAAGGACGTCATATGACACCCTCCCAGAACTAGCCAGGCCGCAGTGTAGCCATGTGACAACAATCTCCTGTGTTCTTCATATGTCTGGCCTATGGGGGAGAGTGGCAACACGGAGGCATTTTCGTACAAAGAAAAATATCCAAACCCAGCTAAATTTTGCAAAAGCACATCTGAAGTCTCCCAAAAGCATGTGGGAAAACGTGTTCTGGTCTGGTGAAACCAAGTTTGAACTTTTTGGTCATAATTCCAAAAAGATATATTTGGTGCAAAAACAACACTGCACATCACCAAAAGAACACCATACCCACCGTGAAGCATGGTGGTGACAGCATCATGCATTGGGGCTGTTTTCTTCAGCTGAAACTGGGGCCTTAGTCAAGGTAGAGGGAATTATGAACAGTTCCAAATACCAGTCAATATCGGCACAAAATCTTCAGGCTTCTGAAAGCTGAACATGAAGAGGAACTTCATCTTTCAGCATGACAACGACCCAAAGCATCCACCCAAATCCACAGAGGAACGGCTTCACCAGAAGAAGATGGAAGTGTTGGAATGGCCCAGCCAGAGCCCAGACCTGAATCCGATGGAAGATCTGTGGGGTGATCTGAAGAGGGCAATGCACAGGAGATGCCCTCACAATCACACAGATTTGGAGTGTTTTTGCAAGGAAGAGCGGGCAAATATTGCCAAGTTAAGATGTGCCGTGCTGATAGACTCCTCCACAACAAGACGGAGTGCTGGAATCACATCAAAAGGGGCTTCAACGAAGGGTGTGCACACTTATGCAACCATATTATTTTAGTTCTTTAATTTTACTTCCCTCCACCTAAAATATTTCCGTTTGTTGTTCAACTGAGTTGTACAGTTTATAGGTCACATTAAAGGCGGAAAAGTTTCTGAAATTATTTATCTTGGTCTCTTTTTAAATCAAAGAAACCTGACATTTTAACAGGGGTGTGTAGATGTTTTATATCCACTGTAGGCAACAGCCATTACCTAATGTCCTGCACCTCCTTCCTCCATCAGAGCATCACTAAATTACCCGGTGTCGGGGCCGTGATGTCACCCTCTTCATCATGTGACCAGCGCCTTGGTCTAGTGACTGCATTATGACTGTGCACTGCATTATGGGAAGGGGTCTAATATTCCCCATATGTGGAAGCACCAGGTACTTTGCAGTTCTGGCTACAAAGAGGGGACCCTATACAGAGCAAGCATTTTACTTTGTAGTAATTTAGAGGTTTGTGGAGAGTCAATGCTTGAATTAAAACTTTTCAGATTTCTTCTACCGTCGGTACTCACTGCTCTGGTCACAGTTATATTATGGCACGTGTGTGTATTGTGGCACATGTGTGTATTGTGGCACGTGTGTGTATTGTGGCACATGTGTGTATTGTGGCACATGTGTGTATTGTGAGTGCGGGTACAGCATTAGAATAAAGAAAATTCACTTTTGGCCCTGCGTGTCCATCATGTAAAGGGATCGATCATTACCCAGCGACTGTAGACTGGCATAGTTTTCATTCATGACTTCCATGTACAGTTGCAGCTGACCACCGTTCAAGTTCCGCCATTCCTCCTCCGTTAAGTACGCGGCTACATCATTGAATGTCACATGCATCTAGAAAAGAAGAACGCACCAATCAGTCTGAGAAGTATACAATTTTTATAGTACATATTAAAAGGTTTTAGCTGAAAACTGCGATTTCGATTGTGAGAATAGTGCAGCTGTGCAAAGTTCAGGAAGTCTCTTCAACGCATCTCTAAAAAGTAGTCTGTGAGGCCATTTGCTGCCCATCAACCAGCACTGTCCCTGCCTTACCCACAGTGGTGACATAGTTAGTTTGGCAAAAAAAAAGACAAAAGTCCATCCAGTTTGATCATGTGATCACTGAGGTCACATGGTACAAGGCTATTCACAACAGCCTTGTACCATGTGACAATAGATGCTGGTCAGGTAGATCGCCCTGCTCAATTTTAGCTAAGAACACCCTCCATTCGTAGGGAACATGGACTGTGCCAGAAAACCGCCATCCCTACAGGTTCCCTTTAATAAATCCATATTGTTGAACACGGTCATACCTGGACAACAACCAGAAGTCAAACTGGTAGGCTGTGTCCTCCATACGCATTTCAAGGCTTCATTTTCATTTCTATTAAAAGGGTTAATTGAACAAAGATCGGTGTGATCAGTTTTGTATAGATGAACAAAATATTAGTTTCAAATACTTAAAGCGACAGTGGCGTAGTGGTCGGCACCTCTGCTTTACCGGGGGCGTAGTGGTCGGCACCTCTGCTTTACCGGGGGCGTAGTGGTCGGCACCTCTGCTTTACCGGGGGCGTAGTGGTCGGCACCTCTGCTTTACCGGGGGCGTAGTGGTCGGCACCTCTGCTTTACCGGGGGCGTAGTGGTCGGCACCTCTGCTTTACCGGGGGCGTAGTGGTCGGCACCTCTGCTTTACCGGGGGCGTAGTGGTCGGCACCTCTGCTTTACCGGGGGCGTAGTGGTCGGCACCTCTGCTTTACCGGGGGCGTAGTGGTCGGCACCTCTGCTTTACCGGGGGCGTAGTGGTCGGCACCTCTGCTTTACCGGGGGCGTAGTGGTCGGCACCTCTGCTTTACCGGGGGCGTAGTGGTCGGCACCTCTGCTTTACCGGGGGCGTAGTGGTCGGCACCTCTGCTTTACCGGGGGCGTAGTGGTCGGCACCTCTGCTTTACCGGGGGCGTAGTGGTCGGCACCTCTGCTTTACCGGGGGCGTAGTGGTCGGCACCTCTGCTTTACCGGGGGCGTAGTGGTCGGCACCTCTGCTTTACCGGGGGCGTAGTGGTCGGCACCTCTGCTTTACCGGGGGCGTAGTGGTCGGCACCTCTGCTTTACCGGGGGCGTAGTGGTCGGCACCTCTGCTTTACCGGGGGCGTAGTGGTCGGCACCTCTGCTTTACCGGGGGCGTAGTGGTCAGCACCTCTGCTTTACCGGGGGCGTAGTGGTCAGCACCTCTGCTTTACCGGGGGCGTAGTGGTCAGCACCTCTGCTTTACCGGGGGCGTAGTGGTCAGCACCTCTGCTTTACCGGGGGCGTAGTGGTCAGCACCTCTGCTTTACCGGGGGCGTAGTGGTCAGCACCTCTGCTTTACCGGGGGCGTAGTGGTCAGCACCTCTGCTTTACCGGGGGCGTAGTGGTCAGCACCTCTGCTTTACCGGGGGCGTAGTGGTCAGCACCTCTGCTTTACCGGGGGCGTAGTGGTCAGCACCTCTGCTTTACCGGGGGCGTAGTGGTCAGCACCTCTGCTTTACCGGGGGCGTAGTGGTCAGCACCTCTGCTTTACCGGGGGCGTAGTGGTCAGCACCTCTGCTTTACCGGGGGCGTAGTGGTCAGCACCTCTGCTTTACCGGGGGCGTAGTGGTCAGCACCTCTGCTTTACCGGGGGCGTAGTGGTCAGCACCTCTGCTTTACCGGGGGCGTAGTGGTCAGCACCTCTGCTTTACCGGGGGCGTAGTGGTCAGCACCTCTGCTTTACCGGGGGCGTAGTGGTCAGCACCTCTGCTTTACCGGGGGCGTAGTGGTCAGCACCTCTGCTTTACCGGGGGCGTAGTGGTCAGCACCTCTGCTTTACCGGGGGCGTAGTGGTCAGCACCTCTGCTTTACCGGGGGCGTAGTGGTCAGCACCTCTGCTTTACCGGGGGCGTAGTGGTCAGCACCTCTGCTTTACCGGGGGCGTAGTGGTCAGCACCTCTGCTTTACCGGGGGCGTAGTGGTCAGCACCTCTGCTTTACCGGGGGCGTAGTGGTCAGCACCTCTGCTTTACCGGGGGCGTAGTGGTCAGCACCTCTGCTTTACCGGGGGCGTAGTGGTCAGCACCTCTGCTTTACCGGGGGCGTAGTGGTCAGCACCTCTGCTTTACCGGGGGCGTAGTGGTCAGCACCTCTGCTTTACCGGGGGCGTAGTGGTCAGCACCTCTGCTTTACCGGGGGCGTAGTGGTCAGCACCTCTGCTTTACCGGGGGCGTAGTGGTCAGCACCTCTGCTTTACCGGGGGCGTAGTGGTCAGCACCTCTGCTTTACCGGGGGCGTAGTGGTCAGCACCTCTGCTTTACCGGGGGCGTAGTGGTCAGCACCTCTGCTTTACCGGGGGCGTAGTGGTCAGCACCTCTGCTTTACCGGGGGCGTAGTGGTCAGCACCTCTGCTTTACCGGGGGCGTAGTGGTCAGCACCTCTGCTTTACCGGGGGCGTAGTGGTCAGCACCTCTGCTTTACCGGGGGCGTAGTGGTCAGCACCTCTGCTTTACCGGGGGCGTAGTGGTCAGCACCTCTGCTTTACCGGGGGCGTAGTGGTCAGCACCTCTGCTTTACCGGGGGCGTAGTGGTCAGCACCTCTGCTTTACCGGGGGCGTAGTGGTCAGCACCTCTGCTTTACCGGGGGCGTAGTGGTCAGCACCTCTGCTTTACCGGGGGCGTAGTGGTCAGCACCTCTGCTTTACCGGGGGCGTAGTGGTCAGCACCTCTGCTTTACCGGGGGCGTAGTGGTCAGCACCTCTGCTTTACCGGGGGCGTAGTGGTCAGCACCTCTGCTTTACCGGGGGCGTAGTGGTCAGCACCTCTGCTTTACCGGGGGCGTAGTGGTCAGCACCTCTGCTTTACCGGGGGCGTAGTGGTCAGCACCTCTGCTTTACCGGGGGCGTAGTGGTCAGCACCTCTGCTTTACGGGAGCGTAGTGGTCAGCACCTCTGCTTTACCGGGGGCGTAGTGGTCAGCACCTCTGCTTTACCGGGGGCGTAGTGGTCAGCACCTCTGCTTTACCGGGGGCGTAGTGGTCAGCACCTCTGCTTTACCGGGGGCGTAGTGGTCAGCACCTCTGCTTTACCGGGGGCGTAGTGGTCAGCACCTCTGCTTTACCGGGGGCGTAGTGGTCAGCACCTCTGCTTTACCGGGGGCGTAGTGGTTCCTTCTTAATCTGTAGCCGCTGTAATTTTCTTAAAAATGCAACATGGCAACCTGGAGGCGTTCTGTACACAGATGGTATACAGAAATCTCATTTTGTGATTGGCTCACGGGTTTTCCCAGAAGTCTGCACTAAGAGATAAGTCAGATTGTGGGCATTCCCTGCAACAACAAAAAGTGTCCTTGTTGGTGAGATACTCCCAAAGGGAAATCACGTCTAAAAGGGATGCAGACGCTGCCACTTTCCTCATTATGACCCTGATTGACAATTATATAAATCACTCCCATTCGCATTCACTCTGCACAGGGACACAGACAAACCAACAACCGAAAATGTACTCTTAGGTCGATTTGCTCTGGAGGTCGACCAACGATTCTCCAAAGCTCACAATATCTTGCTGGCTCTTTATACAGCAGGAGAGTAGAAGGTGAAGAGCTGACAACTTTCTCCGGATAAAAGTACTTTATTAATAAAGCGTGGGGAACGAGTTTCCGGCTCTTCACCTTATACTCATACTTCTGAGAAACAAACAGAATAACAGACGGTAGGAATCTGCAACAAAGTTTGGTACACAGATCACCCTGAGGGGAGGGGCTTGTTTATTCCCTAAACAAAAATGGAGTTGCTCTTTAACATACAAAAAAGGTCTAAAAAAAAAACCTCTTTTAAAGCAAATTGAATATAGCATTACCAAAGTGGAATATACCCCTCAAATGACTGGCCTCAGGCGATACGCAAATCCTCCTATATAAGTTATACCTGTTTATCTGTAGCCTGTCCTCCACATCCATTCAAAGTGCAGAATTTACACAGGATCTCTCAGCTCTGAAAAGCAGGGGGTGGGGAGCTGAAATTACATCAGTGAAGAGAACTTTGAAAGCTGATTGGAGGGAAGGGACACCCCCCCCCCCTCCCCCTTCACCTAAGCTGAGGCTGTAAATCACAGACTGTGCCTTCTCTTGTCACCATTTTTCTCTTGGTGCCAGGAAAACTTGTCGGAAGAGACTCGGAGGACGACTGGGCGCTATTCCTCCCACTGACACCGAGGCGCTATTCCTCCCACCGACACCGACGACGGGCGCTACTCCTCACACCGACACAGACGACCGGGAGCTATTCTTCGCACCAACACCCGGGAGTTATTCCTCCCACCGACACCGACGCTACTCCTCCCACCGACACCAACACCCGGGAGTTATTCCTCCCACCGACTACGGGGCGCTATTCCTCCCACCGACTACGGGGCGCTATTCCTCCCACCGACTACGGGGCGCTATTCCTCCCACCGACTACGGGGCGCTATTCCTCCCACCGACTACGGGGCGCTATTCCTCCCACCGACTACGGGGCGCTATTCCTCCCACCGACTACGGGGCGCTATTCCTCCCACCGACTACGGGGTGCTATTCCTCCCACCGACACAGATGACTGGGCACTGTTCCTTCTACCAACACCGACAATGGGGCGCTATTCCTCCCACCGATACCAATGATGGGGCACTATTCCTCCCACTGACACCAATGATGGGGCGCTATTCCTCCCACCGATACCAATGATGGGGCACTATTCCTCCCACCGACACCAATGATGGGGCACTATTCCTCCCACCGACACCAATGATGGGGCACTATTCCTCCCACTGACACCAATGATGGGGCGCTATTCCTCCCACCGATACCAATGATGGGGCACTATTCCTCCCACCGACACCAATGATGGGGCACTATTCCTCCCACCGACACCAATGATGGGGCACTATTCCTCCCACCGACACCAATGATGGGGCACTATTCCTCCCACCGACACCAATGATGGGGCACTATTCCTCCCACTGACACCAATGATGGGGCACTATTCCTCTCACTGACACCAATGATGGGACACTATTCCTCCCATTGACACCAATGATGGGGCACTATTCCTCCCATTGACACCAATGATGGGGCACTATTCCTCCCATTGACACCAATGATGGGGCACTATTCCTCCCACTGACACCAATGATGGGGTACTATTTCCTCCAGTAAGACCAATCATGGGGAGCTATTCTTCCCTCTACTGACCACAGGCACTATGTAACCAACTACCAACCCCGAGGTAACAGTAAACTGGCCATTTGGTTGAATAGTTTGGAGACCCCTGGTGTGTATCAGTAAAATGTTTAGACACATTTGTTTTCTCATTACATTACCCAAATGGTCTCATTGTCATGAACCCCCATAATGGGACTTTCTAGGCAAAAGGGATAGAAGTGTTAAAATGACATCTTGTCAATCTTTATAGTAACAAAAGAATACAAAGAAATACATGGACTAAAATCATTTGCGGCTGTGTGATTTTTTTTTTTTTTTTTTTTTTTTAACAGACACTGTCAAAAACGATGACTCTTAGATTGTAAGCTCCCAGGATCAGACCCTCCTAACCCTCTTGTATTGAACTGTATTGTCTCCCGTTATATTGTAAAGCGTTGAGCAAACTGTTGGCGCTATATATCCTGTATAATAATAATTTTCTGAACCATATGCGACACTTTAAAAGCCTTTGCAGGTTACCGCTTGTCATTTATTTCACCACTTTAGATTTACACAGGAGGTCTGGTGTTAGAATCGCTGCCCTTGTCACCTCCTCCCATTCTCATCTCCAGGACTTCTCCTGAGCCTCTCCCATCCTATGGAACTCCCTACTCCAATCTGTCTGACCATCTCCTACTCTGTTTGCTTTTAGACCATCCCTGAAAACCCTTCTCTTCAAAGAAGCCTTTCCTGCCTCACAACTGTACTTTTATTTACCCCATCAGCTCAGGCGAGGGGACGTCCCCTCCTGCTGCTTGTAAACATTCTACTTCAAATTGTTGCCATTAGTTCACACATTGCTATCCGCATAGATGTAGAGACTGGCATTTGAGGGCACAAATCTAGCCCCATTGAAGCTCCACTTCTCGGCAGATATCAATCTGAAACATCGAAAAAAGTTGTGTGTCAACAACGTAGGATTCATGTCACCCGTGAGCTTCTCCTGTGGTTTCCTGTGCAGGGTGTTGTGGCTGCGGGAACAGGCATAGACCTGCAGCGAGAACCACCTGCAGCGAGAACCACCTGCACAAGTGTGAACCAAGCCTTAAAAAGCAGAGGCAGCTGTTAATCGTGCATCCTTCGTGAGCCCGGTGATATGCCCAGTCAAAGCACAGAAATCATTTTTAATTTGTCAAGTCACTACTGCCTCATACTAGTGACCCATTCACTCTTTTGGGTAGTGGTCTCCAAACTGTGGCCAGGGGCCGGATGTGGCCCTTTGCTTGCCTTTATCTGGACCTTGGGGCACCATTCATCCCACTGACGCCAATGATGGGGCACCTTGCCACCCAATGACGCCAACAATGGGGCACCTTGCCACCCAATGACGCCAACAATGGGGCACCTTGCCACCCAATGACGCCAACGATGGGGCACCTTGCCACCCAATGACGCCAACGATGGGGCACCTTGCCACCCAATGACGCCAACGATGGGGCACCTTGCCACCCAATGACGCCAACGATGGGGCACCTTGCCACCCAATGACGCCAACGATGGGGCACCTTGCCACCCAATGACGCCAACGATGGGGCACTTTTTCTCCCACTGACGCCAACGATGGGACACTTTTCCTCCCATTGACGCCAACGATGGGACACTTTTCCTCCCACTGACGCCAACGATGGGGCATTACTTATTCCCAATGACACCAGAGCCTTTTCTCCTCACTCTGGCCACAGTCCGACCCCTCAAGGTCTGAAGGACAATAAAGTGGACCTTTGTTTAGAAAGTTTGGAGACCCCCTGCCCTAGGGAAATGGCCCACCTGACCACACTGATGACGTACTTTACCTGTTTCTTGTGTCACAGGTTGGGTTTCATTTTGAAACAATACCCTCCTTTACCATCCAGTCCGTATATTTGTGAATCCCATCTTTCAAAACGGACTCAGTGATCAGGACCATCTTCCCTTTTCTTTTGGGTACTATAACCAATAACTTTCTTGGCAGCTTTGACTTTCCAAGCATTGGTTGTGTCTGACACAGGACAGTCATGATGTCACTTCTCCGGTCATGTGACTAAGTTCAGGCCAATCAATGGCCTGCTAAGCCTAGGCACCATCATGGGGCAGAGTGGTAACAAGGTCCCCTGTGCTCAGAAAAGTTAGGTATTTTCACCGGCTGCAGAGGAGCAAGAAGAACAGGTGAGTAGGTAAGGCAATCAAAAGTGATGGGGACGCAGCAGATGCCCTTTCCATTAACATGATTCAGACCACGTCTGTTCAAGGCCACCATTTTCCTCCTCCTTTCATGGCCCACGATAGGACCCCAGAATTAGCTTATACAGTACTTGGTCTCTCCCCCATGATCAATTTTATAGGATGACACAATAACCAAAAATGTATGCTCAGCCAAAAGACTGTCTGCTTGTCCAGGAATGCAAACTAGTCCATTCAGATAAAAGTAAATGGAATTGGGCTTTAAATCCCAGAAGCAGCCGAAATTAATGTAAAACTTGTGAGATAAGTAAAATTACAAAACTAAGGCCAACAAAAGGCTGACAGCATAAACAAGGAAAAAGGTACCTTCTTCTTTCTCGTTCCATTCTTTCAGCCTAAAGCCTCGTCAATATAACTATGCAAATCGCAACTTTCCCAAAAAGGTGATTTGCATAGATGCGGGCAAGCCCTTGTGTGCCATGAGACCATGCCAAGGTCTAGCAATAGAGCTTGGCACCAGTAATTGAACTATGGGATGGGGGTGGTGCACTGCCCTACTGCCACATAAAAACATCGGTGGAGCTCCGTACAGTTCTGGGGGCACAGAGCTCCAGAGACAACGGGTGGAGAGCCAACTCTGGTGCAACTCTGCATGGTGGCCAATCAGCTTCTGAATTCAGCTTGTTCAATTAAGCTCTGACAACAAAACCTGGAAGCCGAATGTTTTCTGTGCAGAGCTGCACCAGATTGTTCACTCTCCAGTTTTGGTAAATAACCCCCAACGTCTGTTAACAATGAAAGTGAACTTATTATAATATCACCCAAACTGTACTCTTCGCATGACCTCCTGCTCTCTAGCTTCCTTGTCTCCTCCTCCCATGCTCGTCTCCAGGACTTCTTTAGAGCCTCCCCCATCCTCTAGAACTGTCAGTAATGGACTTGCCAGTAATGGTGGGACTCACCTGCCTTGTGGGCTGCAGTACCAGGGCTGGCCAGCGGGTGCTCTCAGCAATCAGAGACTCAACCCTGCAGCCAGCCAAACACCTGAAGCTGATTATGCAGGTGTATTTAAGGGCTGGCCAGACCTGCAGTCTGGGCCTTGGTGTGTGTTTTTCCTGGGCCCCTGTATCTTGTAACCTGCGTTCCTGGTCCTGTTCCTGCCTCTGCCTGACTTGTTGCTGACCCTGCTTGATCCTGACCTCTGCTGACTTCTCCTGTTTTGATCCCTGGCTTGTGACCCTGACCATTCTCTCCGCCTGCTCCTCTTGTACCTACCTGCCCGATAGTTATCGACCCGGCCTGCCTGATTACGTTGTGCTCTATATGTGTATGTACCTGTGTATCTGTATCAGTCTAGGTTTGGGTTTGTTTCACCTTGTTGTATGTATTTGTGTTAGCTTGGGGTTTGGTGCACTGCGTTTATGTTTGTATTGTTTATAACTTATCTGAAGCCTGCGTTTCCCTGCGTCAGTTCACATACCTCTGGTCATACCCAGAGCCCTGACAAGAACGCACTACCCCAATTTATCAGACTATCGCCTACTCTGCTCACTTTTAGGCGATACTTAGAACCCCCAAACGTGATATATTTTTTAAGCATAGGCCCTAGGGAATAAAATAGTGTTGTCACGATTGTGGCGTCAGACCCCAGACCTTCTCACCCAAACTTGTGACCGAAGGGCTAGCCGATCTAAAACTGCGATGTGACGTGCGTAACAATGCCACACCCAGCTGCACCCTGCACAACGATTTTCCAGCTAATGGATACCGATCGATGTGCCAGCAGCCTGAATCGATTGTTACTGGGTCAGGTTAATTACGCAATTAACCCTTCACACTGCCACCACCTCCTTTTTAATCAGAGAAAGAGGAAACTCAGCGTTCCACTATAACACTATAATGGTTGATCTAATCGACTGCATAACACGGTCATCACACAGGCCTGTTATACAGAGGGTCAAAACAAACAGTAGCATCTCTTTAAAGGCAGGGATTCGTAAATTGCAATTAAGAACTATAGAAACAGTTCAACACTTTCAGAAAGAAAGATTTATTACTAAAAGGGTCAAACAGGTGCAATAAAATATTTACAGAGAAGATGTAACTTAGATATATATACACACACAGAAAACAGCACAGCACAGCAAAGAGATAACAGGGAGAAGTTAAAGGGTTAAGTTACTTGCAATTAAGCGTTGGATGTAAGCAGATCACGTTTCAGAGCGAAAGGCACAGGTCTCCCCAGGTGGTATATTGATGTTAAAATTGGAGATGTCTTCAACTTAAACTTCTCTAAGGCTTGACAGCCTGCTTTAAAGTTTCCCAGCAGGGGGTGGTTCTGAAGTAAGAGACCAATCCCCTGTTTAGGGAGGCATCGTCGGGCGGAACCCTAAACTGGAGCCCACATCTTTCATAATTCGTATTCTGGTTCATAACTTACCATCTGCACAAGCGACAGACCACCCACAGGTATATTATGCAGACAAGCCTGGGGATTATTTAGATATGAATTATGAAATTGTTTGCTACACGGTTTGCGAGATCTATTTCTCTGCCTTCCCGGGCGCCCGAGATAAGGCGAGTGACCCATCAAACTGTTCGCCTGCTCATCGTCCATCTGATGAGATGTCCTGCTTTTATGTAGGTTTCTCATATTCCAAGATATGAGACAGAGGAAAAATTGATTTCTTAAAAATGTTATCTGGTGTAGGCTTCTTGGGAATGCCTTGAACTCCTGGGAAGGCTCCATTATCTTTTCACGAGGCGTGAAATTACACAGGTACTTTGGCCAGGGAGACTCCAGCTCTCTTGGGGGGGGCTTTGTAGCTTTGGGCTCCCTGATGTCACTGTGGCCGAACAGAGAGGAAGGGGGGAGGATGAAGGAAAAATATATTTCAGGACAGTTAGCTCCTTCGCAAAGATGGAGGTTGAAGCCAAAATGGTTGAACCGTGTCCATCGCTGATGCGCACGTTTGCGACAGGTGTTGCAATTTATGTCATGATATTTGTGCAGCAGCTTTTCAAACACAATTTTTTTAGGAAAATAATACAATTTGAGTTAATGGGCAAAAACAAAATAGAATGCTTAATTGTTCAGAAAATATAAAACATGTTATGCTGAGTAAATAGATACCAAACATGTTACGCATTATCAAAAGCCCTTTCTTCTCCTTACACAGTTTTCTCCAATCCTCCGCCTGTAACCTCCCGCCATTTTTACATGTTCCACCCAATTTGCCTAACTTCCCCAACCTTTTTACATGCTCTCCTCCCTCTCTCTGCTCTGTTCCTGTACCCGTGTTCTGAAGTACAACAGGAACGTACTTCAGAACACGGGTACAGGAACTAGACCTTGCGGCAACCTAGTCACCGCCTGCCCAGTTTAAATAGTGCGCCCTGCACCGTCATTAGTGCCAGGCGCGCGCCCGCGTGCACATGCGTGGCCGCAATTGCCGCCGCCCAGGTCCTAGTGCCTAGGCAATCTGCGCATGCGCAGACCTGTGCGCCACGGCGAGACCCGCAGTGTCTGACAGGCCACTCCTGATGAGGAATATTGTGTCGTAATTCTCCCCTCCCCTACAGGCGCATCAACAACCAATCACGGCGGTGCGCACAGACAACATTTAACACATAACACACTGGTAGATGACGCTAAGCAGACAGGTGGGTTCAAAGAGGCCCCGAGCAAGTACCTGTCCTTTGCTGACAAACGGACAGCCAGACGGGTGAGTAGTCCTGCTGGGCAATCCCAGACTATGCAGGTAAGGAATTATTTAACATAAGTTCACTTACTGCTTCTCGGAGGTGATCAGTCTCCGGTTCCGGGTCTGCCCCACGGCCCCCCTCGTCCACTCTCGGTCGGCTGGTCCGGTGTTTGGAACTCGGGGCCCCACGTTGGGCGCCAAATTGTTTTGGACTAGGTCACTCACAGACCATTTACTGTGATCTACCAGTGAGCCTAATTTGTATAGAAATACGTGCACGTGGAAGTAAGACACTGACACTGTTTGCCAACTTCCTAAATTCTACTTTATTGAGGAACCAATCGTAACATTTATAGGTCTCATGACGTAAGCGAAGCATATGCGATGATTGGGTGAAAAGTCCCCTAAGTTTCCTGTGTGTTCTTTCATCCGCATTGATATCTTCCAATCATTGTCACAAATGAGACTCATTCCCATTTATAGGGGTTGTTTACGTTGAAAGGTGCTTTTCCTGCTAATGAGTCACCTCGGGCGACACTCCGGATGAAGGCGCCATCTTAATTATCATTGTTCTGTTAACCCATATCTGACTGTTTACCTAAGAGAGTAAGGAATTTAACCATTTGCCGCCCGCCCTATGGCCGAACGGCGGGCGGCAAATGTCATCAGCGTTCCAGGTGGACGTCATATGGCGTCCTCCAGCACATGCGCAGATTGCGCTCCTGCAGAGCGGCGCGATCTGTCACCGGCCCTGTACCTCGGACACGGCTGATGACAGATCTGAGTATCGGCCCCCTTGCAGGTACCATGTGACCTGCTGTGACCAATCACAGCAGGTCACATGACAGTTGTATACAATGGATGGCTTCATTCATGCCATCCATTGTATACTACTGCCTAGCTGTGAATGTTCACAGCTAATCACATGCACATGTCATGTGATTAGCTGTGGCCAAATCACAGCTAAGCACAAAAAAACAAAAAAACAAAACCCTGAATGAATTGATGTCATTCAGGTAAATGCTTGCTTATAGCAAAGTAATTCTTTGCTATAAGCAAATTGTGTAAAAAAAAAAAAAAAAAAATACTGATCACTTCCCCAAAGTAGTACAATGTTACTATGGTAACATTGTACTACTTTGGTCATAGTGAAATATGAAAAAAAAAAAAAAAAAAAGATCTTAAAAAAAAATTTAATAAAAAAATTTAAAAAAATATAATTTTTTTTTCCCCATACTGTCACCAGTCAGTGTCCCTGATCACCGCCATGCCAGTTATATGATGACGCTGTACTGCACTGGTGACAGTATGTAAAAAAAAAAAAAAAAAAACATTGTGAAACTAATTTTAATTTTTTAATTTTCCGAAAAATGACAAAAAAAAATATACAACTTCAAAAAACTCGCCATGCCTCTTATAAAGTACGGCAGACTGTCTACATTGCAAAAAGGGGTCATTTGGGGGATGTCTGTACCGTCCTGACATTTGGGGGATGTCTGTACCGTCCTGACATTTGGGGGATGTCTGTACCGTCCTGACATTTGGGGGATGTCTGTACCGTCCTGACATTTGGGGGATATCTGTCCTGTCCTGACATTTGGGGGATATCTGTCCCGTTCTGACATTTGGGGGATATCTGTACTGTCCTGACATTCTTGGACCTCAAGAAATTAGATTGGCTGTCAGTACTTCAGGATTAATCATTTTCAGATCTATACCATAGTTTGTTAACTCTATAACTTTCCTACAAACTAAATAATACACCCTAATTTGGGTTATTTTCACCCAAGACATGTAGCAGAATACATCTCGGCCTAAATTTATGAAGAACAATTATTTATTTGCAAACTTTTATAACAGAAACAAAGAAACTTTTTTTTTTTCAAAATTTTTGGTCTTTTTTGTTAATTTTGCAAAAAATAAAAACCCCAGCGGTGATTAAATATCACCAAAAGAAAGCTCTAGTTGTGTGAAGAAAATTATAAAATTTTAGTTTGGGTACAATGTTGTATGACCGCGCAATTGTCATTCAAAGTGTGAGAGCGCTGAAACCTGAAAACTGGCCTGGGCAGGAAGGGGGAAAATTGCCCGGTATGGAAATGGTTAAAGAGCAAAAGGCAAAGAGAAGCAAGGCTATAAAATGGTCATTTTACTGATCATCTGACAAAGCACAGATTGTCTATCACAATCCATTACACCGTCTGATGCCTTGATCGTTTGGTTGAGAGCACAAGCAACTGGATACTAACATTTATAGGTGACGTTGATCCAGGGAATATCCGATTGCCTCTCGGGGGATCAGGAAGGAAATTTTTTTTCCTCTGCAGGAGCAAATTGGATCGTGCTTTGCTGGTTTTTTGCCTTCCTCTGGATCAACTGTGGGTGTAGGATTATAACTTTTTTTTTTTTTTTTTTAATGATTGAACTGGATGGACTTTTGTCTTTTTTCAGCCAGACTAACTATGTAACAGAGTGATCAATCCTGGCAAGCCTTGAATGTAACCGTTTTGGAAATCATTGGGTTTATTATTATTATACAGGATTTATATGGCGCCAGCAGTGCTTTACGACATGAGGGCAGACAGTACGATTACCATACAAATGAATACAGGAGGATTCAGAGGTCCTTGCACATTAGAGCTTACAATCTAAGAGGAAGGGTCGAGAGATACAAAAAAAAAGGTAATAACTGCGGGGGATGGGCTGATGGACAAAATACATGTACGGTTGTTAGGTGGGGCAGGATAGGCCTCTCTGAAGAGATTAGTTTTCAGAGATTGTCTAAAAGTGGACAGAGATGGACGGACACATTGGGGGAAGGGAGTTCTAGAGGATGGGAGAGGCTCTGAAGAAATCAATGGAGGCGAGCGTGGGAGGAGGTGACAAGGCAGCTAGAGAGAAGGTCTGTGAGGGATCCTGCCGCCGTGCAACGGCGACGGACCCCTTCGGGCCGCAGCGGTGCAGGAGCATGCAAGTGCGCGCATGCGCAGTAGTGTACATGTCACCGCAAGGCAGGCTATTTATACCTGCAATACAGTGTAATCAATGCCTTCTGGTCTATAACGTCCTGCACTCCATAACCGGATTCTGTTGCCTGTATCTGATCTGACTAAGAAAGAACTCCGCCTGCACCGACCCCGGATTACCCGACTATCCGCTTGCCTGCTCCCTTGTACTTGATTTGCTCGTTTGATCCTGACCCGGCTTGTCTGACTCTGCTACACCTACGTACCTGTATCTCCACCTGGCTTGTATCCCGATTGCTGCCATACTTACCTGCTGCTGCACCCACGGTCCTGCACCCTGGTCACCGCCATATCTGCCTGCTGCTGCACCCACGGTCCTGCACCTGGCCTGCACCCTGGTCACACCCATACTTACCTGCTGCTGCACCCATGGTCCTGCACCCTGGTCACCACCATACCTGCCTGCTGCTGCACCATACGGTTCTGCACCCTGGTCACCGCCATACCTGCCTGCTGCTGCACCCACGGTCCTGCACCCGGCCTGCATCCTGGTCACCGCCATACCTGCCTGCTGCTGCACCCACGGTTCTGCACCCTGGTCACCGCCATACCTGCCTGCTGCTGCACCCACGGTCCTGCACCCGGCCTGCATCCTGGTCACCGCCATACCTGCCTGCTGCTGCACCCACGGTCCTGCACCCTGGTCACCGCCATACCTGCCTGCTGCTGCACCCACGGTCCTGCACCCTGGTCACCGCCATACCTGCCTGCTGCTGCACCCACGGTCCTGCACCCTGGTCCCCGCCATACCTGCCTGCTGCTGCACCCACGGTCCTGCACCCTGGTCACCGCCATACCTGCCTGCTGCTGCACCCACGGTCCTGCACCCTGGTCACCGCCATACCTGCCTGCTGCTACACCCACGGTCCTGCACCCTGGTCACCACCATACCTGCCTGCTGCTGCACCCACAGTCCTGCACCCGGCCTGCATCCTGGTCACCGCCATACCTGCCTGCTGCTGCACCCACGGTCCTGCACCCTGGTCACCGCCATACCTGCCTGCTGCTGCACCCACGGTCCTGCACCCTGGTCACCGCCATACCTGCCTGCTGCCGCATCCACACTCCTGTGTCCGTTCCTGGTCTGCATCCTGATTGCTGCCATACCTGCCTGCTGCTGCACCCACGTTCCTGCATCCGCATTGGGCCTGCATCCGGATCTCCTGGGTCTCCACCAGCTCCAGACCCACCCGGCACTCGTGCCACTCCTGGCTCTGCGCCCTCTGTTCCCACTATCAGGGGCTCCGGGCGGGAGTAGTAAGAGGACGCCTCCTCTCCACGTCAGGCTCCCCAACCAGGCACGTGACAGTCTCGGGAGGAACGAAGAGAACGATTTGGTTCCACATTAAGGTGCTGAGTATTTGCGATCAATATTAGTTTAGCAATTTTTTTTTCTAGCTCGCCAGGTTTGCTTAAAGTGGAACTGCACTGCATCCGCGCACCAAAAATGCTATTTAATTCATTGTTAATATTCAAAGCAAACCCCCCACCCATCCATGTCTCCATGCTTTATTTTGGTAAGAAAATCTTCACCCCCCCCCCCCCCCGGCATTTCTGGCTGTGGCCATCTTGAGTAAGGGCAGATGATTCATGTAGCACTTTATTTGGCGTTGGCTGAACTGAGAACCCTCCCTCCCCTCCTGAAGACTTCTGGGATGTATGACATAATTTGCCTAGGCAGATAATCAGGAAGTAACTGTTTTAATTTTTACTGATCAATAGTCATGGATGATGGTATTTACGTTCTGCTCGGAGAAGGGAAACATTTATGGGTCAATGGTCTTGGCTGATGGCATGTATTTTAGGCACATTGGGGGCATTTAAAGGACAACTACTCTAAAACACAGCCATGCCTATGGATACTTTGACTCTCTGATGAGCAGTGGTGGCCAAGGCTGCACATTAAAGAACCGGAAAATGGGAGTGAGGGTGTTTGGTTGATGGCTTCCACCTTAGCTCGGAGGAAGGGGACATTTATTGGTCAACTCCACTAAAAGAAAAACAGTTGTCCATTCATACCAGAACCCTTAACAGAGAAGTTTGTGAATCAAAAAAAAAAAAAAAAAAATTAAAAAGAATCTGTCCCTCGTCACTTCTAGAACTGAGCAATAAAACACCGTGTCGGGTCCTGTTCACAGCAGAGGTTCTGGAAGATCTGTCATTTCTGCCAGTACTCTGCATGGCCGCAGAAGGACACATCAGCCTCAGTCTCGTGCCAGACGGCCTTTATAAGGAGGCTCATCATTTCCTCTAGTTGCTGGATGATCTCTAGCTCCTTGTGCCCTGTTCCTGTTGTCACGGATCCACGGTCGCCGCTACTAACATGCGACAATCGCACGACCGCGACTAACAGCAATAAGTCACGCCCGCGGCGTCAGACCCCAGACCTTCTCACCAACTCGTGACCGAAGGACCGGTCGATCTAAAACCGCGGTGTGACGCGCGCAACAAGGCCCCCACCCAGCTGCACCCTGCACAGCGATTGTCCAGCTAATGGGCTACAATCGGTGCCTGCAGCCTGAATGCGCTTGTTACCGGGTCGGGTTAATTACACAACTAACCCTTCACACTGCCACCACCGTCTTGAAATGTACAGAGAAGACGGACTCTGTCATAAATACACTATATTGATTGAAAAGTCACCTGTCCAATATGGTCAATTGGGCAGGAAGTAAACAAACACAGTAGAGTCTCTTCAAAAGGCAGGAATTCGTGAATTGCAGGTAAGCGCTTAAAAACAGTTTAACACTTTCAGAAAGAAAGAATTATTACTAAAAAGAGTCAAATAGGTGCAATAAAATATTTACAAAGATGTCACAAAAAAAAAAATAATTATATATATATATATATATATATATATATCTCTATCTATCTATATCAAGACACAGCAAAGAGATAATTAGGAAGGAAATTACAGGGTTAAGTTACTTGCCCATATGCCTGGGTTTGCAGATCCAAGTTGCGGAGCAGGGTGATTCTTTGATCTCCTTTTGTTACGATGTTCAGCTGAGGAGATCTGTGTGTGTCACTCTAACTCACTTGTCTCTTCTTAAAAGTCCCTCTCAAAGGGAGGGGGGCTCTGACTACACATTTTGGGAGTAGTCAGTGGGAAACTCAGTTAAAACTAACAGCTTCATAATCCATGACATGAAACACACAAATGACCTGAGGAATGTTCAATTCTCTTTTAAGTCCGGGAGAGAAGCTATTATCTGTTTTATGATGTGGGGGGCTTACACAGTTTTGGGGTCAGTGCTTCCCAATTCTTTGAGAAATGCTGCCTTATCAGACGTAGGTGAGAAAGGTTACATGTTCCCCCAGACAACTGGCAAACCAGGGATGTCTTATCCTGTTTGACCCCCACCATCTGTCAGGAGATAACGTTTGCCTCTCAGGAAGGGAGGGAGGTAGGGAATGAGGGCTGAAAAATAGAAAATATCTCGAATAAAAAGAGAAAAAAAGGGTTGAAGGAGAACTCTGCTTCAACTCTGATGAGCTAGTTTGCTACACCTGTGACCCCTGATTTCCTGTTACCGACACGGCTTGCTCCTGGACCTGTCTACTCTGCCTTACCCCTGATCTGACCTCGGCTTGGCTTACGGATACTCTCTCTCTCGCTCCTCTGTGTATGACCTCGGCTATCCCATCTGACTACGTCTGCTCCGATTCCCACCTGGTACCGGACCTTGGCTTGAACAGACTACCCAGTAAACATCTAAATCCCGGAAGGGAGCCTAACTATGGCGGCAGGTGAGAGCGCGATGTGAACGCTCTCCACAGGATAGCCACTCTCCTTCCCCAAATGTTCCCCGAGTAATGCTGCGAAGGTGCCCGGGCAAAAACTCACGGATGAGAGGGGGCCCCCGAAGAAAACTTGGATAACAGAGCTGCAGGAGTCCACGACTGCGGGACGGGCGATACCTCCCGCCCGAGGCTGCTGGGAGTCCAGGTGACACGGGACGGTCACGTGATCTCCCGAAAGGGAGCTCTGGGAGACAGAGAGGCCGGCCGGTTCCCCGACACAGGGGGAGAAGCCGGCTTCCTCACTGACAGGACACGTGGTACCGGCTCAACGTCTCGGTGAAAGGAGAAGGGGAGAGATTTGGCTGATCTCCAGCGGAGTCGGAGAGACGCCAGCGTGGGAGAAAGGAGACCATGTCTGCCGGAGACCTGTGAGAGAGGTAGATGGAGGAAGAAGAAGGAGACCCGGAGAGACCCCCCCCTCCTTCAATCGAGGGGAAGAGGAGTAGAGCCAGAGCAGAGGACAGAGAGCCTAAAGGACAACCTCCCTGGAAAGGCAGCTGGAACGTGGGTGAGTGAGAGTGGCTAGACTGTATATTAAATCCGTGTTATGGACAGTTTATGAAAGCAGCAGAAGTATTTATAGAATAAAAAAAAAAAAAAAAAAAAGAGGGGGAAATATCAAGGAAATCGAAGAAATTAGAACCTCTCTAAAGGACCCATTACAGCATATACCCTAAAGCCTTAAAGAAGAGGGTTTGGACATATATAGAAAAGATGAAGAGTAAAAATAGCAAAGGGAGTGGTTCCAAGCACTCCCAATCTGGAACAATTAGAAAATTTACGTCTCAAGGTAATGTGACCCCAGAAAGAACTCAGGGGATAGCAGAAAAAAGTATAATGGAAAACAGTATGGATAAGAGTACCAGATCGCCTGGGGAAATGGATAATAATAGCCAACAAATAATAGGAGGAATAGAGCTAAGAGAAAATGAAGGAGAACTACAAATCCCAAATAAAAAAGAGATGGCAGAAATGTTTGGAAATTTGGAAAAATCAATTAAACAAGAGATGGGAATAATTCGGAAAGACATGGGACATCTTTTGTCCAGAGTAGAAGAAACAGAAGAAAAAATTAAAAAACACGCTCAAGCTATTCCTGAACTGAGAAATCAGATAATGGAGATTAGGCAAGAACAGAAAAAGCTGGGATATAAGTTGGAGATACAAGGTAACATGTATAGGAAAAATAACCTCAGGATAAAGGGAATCCCGGAGCTTGCACAAGAAGAAGATTTAAGAGAGACAATACAAAAAATTTTTAACTCCATCATGGGTAGACCTAGAACTGAGACATTTGTATTGGACAATATATACAGAGTAGGAAGGTTCCAACGAGATCGGATGGAGGAGAGACCGAGAGATGTAGTGGTACACTTTAATAAAAATGGAGAGAGAGAAGAAGTATGGAAGAAGATAAAAGGAAGAGCTAGTATTGAGTATGAAGGAAAAAATTTGCAAATTTTTGCAGACTTGACACCTGAGACATTATTGAGAAAAAGATCATTGAGACCACTAATAGAACAGATGAAAAAACAAAATATACAATATAGATGGAATAGCTCGATGTGTCTAATCGGATGGAAGAATGGAGTTACCGCATACCTGAGATTTCCAGAGGAATTAAGAGACTTTTTTGATAAACTTAATATTCAAAGAATAGAGATTCCAGGTTGGGAGGAAGAAGAAGAGGGAGGGAAATATGCAGAAGGAAAAGAGGAGTGGCAGCAAGTTAGAAGAAGGAATAGAGAATAAATAGGTAGGGGAACATCGGGGGAAATGGAGAGTAGGTGAACCGTACAAGGTTAGAGTTCCACCTCAGGGTCAAGATCCAAATGTGGCATTTGGCTCACAAAAGGATTAGATGGAATAAAAATAGGCCCAATGGGGGAGGGGGGAGACGGAGGGGGAGTGGGTGTGGGAGGGGAGGGGAGATGGGGGAGGGAAGATGGTATAGGGGGAAGGTTTTAAAAATACTTTGCATAGGGATGAGATGTATTCAAGAATTATGGAAGATATAAAATTTATAACATATAATGTAAAAGGGTTGAATAGTCCCGGGAAGAGATTTAAGCTATTTAAGGAGTTACAACATAGAGAAGCCTCTGTAGTTTTTTTACAGGAGACGCATTTTGAGATTAAGTCAAATATCAAATTAAATACTAGAAATTATCCAACATGGTTCTATGCAGACTCCCCAATTAAGAGAGCCAAAGGGGTGGCAATTGGGTTCGCTAAAAATGTAAGGTGGGAGGTGGAGGAGAGAGAGACAGATCCTGAGGGGAGATTCTTGTTTTTGAAAGGTAGATTACAGGAAATGGAGTGTACAATAGCAAATATTTATTGCCCAAATAAGAGACCAGAGGTATACCTGAAAGGGATATTAAGAAAATTGAGGGACTTTAAAAAAGGAAGACTGATAGTGGCGGGAGACTGGAATTTATGTCTAGATCCACAGATGGATACAACATCTCGTGTGCAACGAGAGGGAGGTAGGTCTATGAGGATCTTGAAGAAGGGGATATACGAGAGTCAACTAGTGGATATATGGAGGATAATGCACGGAAAGGAAAAAGACTATACTTTCTTCTCTAATGCACACGAGATTTATTCAAGACTGGACTATATAATGGTAGAACATCAACTTATTGAGAGGGTGGCTAAAGTAGAAATAGAGACAATGACCCTCTCAGACCATGCCCCAGTTATAATGAAGGTGAGATGGGGGAAACAACTGACAAGGGGGGTGGGATGGAGATTAAACGAGGCCCTTCTATTAGGTCAAGAGACTGAACAGCAGATCAGACGGGAAATGGAAAGATATTTTCAGGAGAACGAAACAGGAGATGTTTCAATGGCCACTGTCTGGGAGTCCCATAAGGTATATATTAGGGGTATATTGATTGCGTTAGGGGCAAAAAAGAAAAGAGAAAGGAGTAAGAAAATGACAGGGCTCTTAAAAGATATAAATGACCTGGAACAGATCCATAAAAATAGAATAACATGTGAGATAGGACAGAAGATAATAGGAAAGAAGAAAGAACTGGAGATATTAATGGAAGAAGAGAGGAGGAGAGTACTCAATAAAGTTGTAGCGGAGAGGTATAGATGGGGAGATCGTCCAGGAAAATATTTAATGAAAGCCCTGAGAAAAAAGAAAAATAGAAATTACATAGAAAAAATAAGAAACCCCAAGGGAGAAATGGCTCACTCTACTAAAGAGATTGGGAAGGTATTTAAGGAGTATTACAATAAGCTGTATAATATTAAGTCTCAAAACTTAGTAAATAATAGTGAAAATGAGAACAGAGAAAAAAGAAAGGCATATTTAAAAAATGCAGGACTACCAAAGATAGATGAAGATCTATTGAAATCCCTGGAATTAGAAATCACACAGGAGGAAATAAAAATAGCACTAAAAGATACGAAGGTGGGGAAAAGTCCTGGCCCAGACGGATACACCGTGAGGTATTATAAAAAATATAGCGAAGTATTAATACCAAAGTTGAAGGAATATATGAATGCCTTGGGGGGAGAAATGGAGATTAGACAGGAATCCCTACAAGCCCATGTAACACTTATACACAAGGAAGGGAAGGATGCTACTCAATGTTCAAGTTATAGGCCAATTGCACTCCTAAATGTAGATACAAAGTTATATGCGAAGGTCTTAGCAAATAGGATCAAAGACTTAATGCCAGAATGGATCCAGGGAGATCAGGTTGGTTTTGTATCAGGGAGGGAGGGCAGAGATAACGGAATTAGAACTCTGTTGTTGATCCAGAAAGCTAAGAAAGGGAAAACCCCGGCAGTGATTCTCTCGATTGATGCTGAAAAAGCTTTTGATAGAGTAAACTGGAGCTTTATGATGGACACCCTAGAGATCATGGGGGTAGGTAGTAGAATGAGGGAATGGATAGGAAAATTGTATAAAACGCCATCCGCGGTTATTTTGGTCAACGGTGAAAAATCTGCACCTATAAGGATGTCAAATGGGACTAGACAGGGATGCCCACTGTCCCCTTTATTGTATGTGTTAACATTGGAACCCTTACTAGAAACAATTAGGAAGAACGTAGATATAAAGGGAATACAAATAGGGGAAACGGAACATAAGGTGGCAGCTTTTGCAGATGATCTGTTGTTTTATGTGGGTAATCCTAGGATAACACTCCCGAACTTAATAAAAAGCTTAAAAGAATATGGAGAAATATCAAATCTAAAAATCAACCCGACAAAAACAGAGATCTTGAATATAAATCTTCCGAATAGTGAGAAAGAAAAGATAAAAAAAGAATTCCCTTTTACATGGAGAGATAGAGAGATAAAATACTTAGGAGTTAAACTTACTGCTTCATATTCAAAATTGTATAAATTAAATTATATTTCCCTTTTAAACGAGATTAAGGAGGAATTGAAGAAATTGGGAGGAGGAATCCCTTCCTGGTTAGGACGAATAAATCTGATAAAAATGATAATTGTACCCAAAGTTTTGTATAAATATCAAATGATCCCAATAAAACTCCCAGAAGCATTTTTTAAAGAAATTAAAAAGATGATAACAAAATTTATATGGAAAAATAAAAAATCTAGATTATCGTATGATTTGATAAGTAGACGGAAAGAGAGAGGGGGACTGGGAGTGCCAGATTTTAAGAGATACTATAATGCTGTAATTTTAACAAGAATTTATGATTGGACACACAATAAAAGGGGGAAAAGATGGGTGAAGATAGAGAATGATCTGAGTGGAGTTGACCTGAGTAGAAACATATGGGCACCAACACAATATAGAGGTTTAGAGGAAAACACGAGTGTGTTCACATTGAATGTCTTGAAGGTTTGGGATAATTTACACAAGTATATGCACTGGGATTTTAATTCACAATTAATGTCACTAAGGAATATGGAGTACTTTCCACCAGGTATTGAGGGGAGTATGGGAAAATGGATCAAAAAGGAAGACATTCAACTAAGGGATATTATGGACGGAAAGAAGTTGAAAACATTGAAAGATTTAAAAAAAGGTGGAAGGGAACTTTTTATTAAGATTGATGAGTGGAAATATCACCAATTAAATCACTTTGTTGAGGGTCTTCCGAAACCCATAAGAGAGAGAAAGGAATGGAACTTGTTTGAGAGGTTGTTGGAATCACGGGGAGATGGAAAACGGGGCACGGCAAAAATCTATAAAATTCTTACCGAGTTGGCCACGGAATTAAAACCAAGTTATATAGTAAAATGGGAAAGAGATTTAGGAGTGGAGATAGATGAAGATAAACAGAGGAAGATATATAGACTCACACACGAGAATATTAGCATGAGAGAGGTGGAGGTAAACTATAAGAGTTTAGTAAGATGGCACATTACACCAATTATGGAGCACAAAATGGGTATAGAGAGAACACAAGAGTGTTGGCGTGGCTGTGGAAAGATTGGTACATGGTTTCACATTTGGTGGGAGTGCCCAAAGATACAAAATTTTTGGGAGACAACGGTCAACTTAATTGAGAAAATCTCAGGAATAAAGATTGGATTAGACCCACAAGTGTGTTTATTACATAAAACAGATTTACCAGTGAATAAATATAAAAACTCGGGTATATGGTACTTTGTGAATGCAGCGAAGGGTTTGATACCTAAATTCTGGCATAGTTTGGAGGTTCCGAAAGAGAAGGATTGGGTAGAGAGAGTAAATCAGATTAGTAGGATGGAGAAACTATACTATATCCAGGAAGATAAGATGGAGATATATAATAGGAGATGGGAGAAATGGGAAGATTTTGTACACCAAAGGAGTATATATGAAGTAATGTTAGGAGAAGATTCTTAATTTTATACAGAAGGAAGTAAGAGAAAAATGCAGAGTGGGAGGGTGGAGGGATGTGGTAGGGTATAAAGGTAGAGGGAAGGGAAAAGAAGAAAAAGGAGGTAATAGAAAGAGAATAAGAGTAAGAATATTATATGAGAATGTAGATGAAATGTATTATGTTCTTCTTTCATGTTCCTCTTTTTTTCTTTTTATATTTAATTATAAATATGAAAATTTAATAAATATTTGAATAAAAAAAAAAAAAAAAAAATCCCGGAAGGGCTTGCATACCACGCACAGGCACCTCCTGTCTGCAGACCTATCTCCGTGCACCAGGTGCACTTCTGAGTGGACCACCAACCAGCACTCCTACAGGCAACCTGTGCAACTTTGGGCCTGACTCCCGCTGTGCCACTCTCAGGGAAGTATGGAACCTAGCCGCAAGGGAAGCCCTCTCTCCATTGGCCTCCATCACCAGGTACGTGATACACCGCTAATCACTCAGTTCTCGCTCTTCAGTGAGCAGAGAGCCGTGACATCAGTAACCGGTTCTTTGCTTTTCCCCTCCAGTGCTCACTGGAAAGCTGGGCTGCGGAGAGGCTAAGCCAGCCACCGGTCATCTGGGTGGATCCCGACGTTTAAGTTGGAATCTCTTTAGAGTCTGGCCTTGCTCAGCGACGTCAGCCAACAGCGGACTTTGCCCCTCTGTCAGCTGAAAATGGCTCTAGGGAGTGAAGAAGAATGTCATAGAAGTGTAGTTAGAAGATCTCTGGCCCTACTTCTCTTTACTGGGTGCAAATGTCTTCCACCCATTCCATTATGGCTTTAAATCTCTAAAGATATTAAGGGTCAAAACATGATGCCCCTTTATCCTTAAACTGGACACCACATCCCTGTAGTAAAATAATTTGTTTTAAAAAAATTAATATAATTTAAATGGTGTGACACCTTGAAAAGGTGTGAAAGGTGCCCTTTAGATATTTACCAATATCAGATTTACAGTTGCAAGAAAAAGTATGTGAACCCCTTGGGATTACGTGGAGTTTTGCATGAATTGGGCATAAAATGTGCTCTGAATGACATCTAAGTCACAACAATAGCAGAACACAGTCTGCTGAACATAATACTACACAAACATTAGATGTTGCCATGGTTTAATTGCACATAACATGTAAACATTCACAGTGCAGGGAGGAAAAAGTATGTGAACCTTTGGACTTAATAACTGGTTGACCCTCCTATGGCAGCAATAACCTCAACCAAACGTTTCCTGTAGTTGCAGATCAGACCTGCACAACGATCTGGAGTCATTTTGGACCACTCCTCTTCACAAAACTGTTTCAGTGTAGCAATATTCTTGGGATGTCTGGTGTGAATCGCTCTCTTAAGGTCATGCCACAGCATTTCAACCGGGTTGAGGTCAGGACTCTGACTGGGCCACTCCAGAAGGCGTATTCTGTGCTGTTGCAGCCATTGTTTTGTTGAATTACTTGTATGCTTTGGGTCATTGTCCTGTTGCATCACCCATCCTCTGCGGAGCTTCAGTTGGCGGACAGATGGTCGTACGTTTTCCTGCAAAATGTCTTGATAAACTCTGGAATTCATTTTCCCATCAATGACAACAATCCCTCCAGGCCCTGAGGCAGCAAAGCAGCCCCAAACCATGATGCTCCCTCCGCCATGTTTCACAGTGGGGATGAGGTTTTGATGTTGGTGTGCTGGGCCTTTTTTTCTCCACACATAGTGTTGTGTGTTCTTCCCAAACAACTCAATCTTGGTTTCATCTGTCCACAGTATATTCTGCCAGTAGTGCTGTGGAACATCCAGGTGCTCTTTTGCAAACTTCAAACGTGCTGCAATATTCTTTTTGGACAGCAATGGCTTCCTCCGTGGTGTCCTCCCATGTACTCCATTCTTGTTTAATGTTTTCCTTATTGTAGATGTGTCAACAAAAATGTTAGCATGTGCCAGAGATTTCTGTAGGTCTTTAGCTGACACTCTGGGATTCTTCTTTACCTCATGCAGCATTCTGCGCTGTGCTCTTGCAGTCATTTTTACAGGACGCCACGCCTAGGGAGAGTAGCAACAGTGCTAAACTTTCTCCATTTGTAGACAGTCTGTCTTACCGTGGACACATGAACATCAAGGCTTTTGGAGATACTTTTGTAACCCTTTCCAGCTTCATGCAAGTCAACAATTCTTGATGGTAGGTCTTCTGAGAGTTCTTTTCTGCGAGGCATGGTTCACATCAGACAGTGCTTCTTGAAACCAGTAAACCCAAAACAGGTGTCAGCAACACATCCAATATCATCACACTGATTGGAGTCAAGGTTGGCTCACTCCTGGCTCCAATTAGCTCTGGGAGAAGTCATTAAGCTAGGGCCTCACATACTTTTTCCTCCCTGCACTGTGAATGTTTACATGTTATGTGCAATGAAACCATGGCAACATCTAATGTTTGTGTAGTATTATGTTCAGCAGACTGTGTTCTTCTATTGTTGTGACTTAGATGACGTTCAGAGCACATTTTATGCCCAATTCATGCAAAACTCCACGTAATCCCAAGGGGTTCACATACTTTTTCTTGCAACTGTATCTACGATTTATTTGATTAAAAAAAAAAAAAAAACTTTAAAGTGAATTAAATGTACCCCCCTTTACCCAACAGACGTGCTGCCAGTGGTTGTGAACCAGTCATGTACACAAATTAAAATGTAACACTGAAGAAAAGGATATAACCAAATATCACCCAAACCATCCTCTCTGCTCCTCCCACGACCTCCTGCTCTCTAGCTCCCTTGTCTCCTCCTCCCATGCTCGTCTCCAGGACTTTTCCAGAGCTTCCCCCATCCTCTGGAACTCTCTACCCCAATTTATCAGACTATCGCCTACTCTGCTCACTTTTAGGCGATCTCTGAAAACCGATCTCTTCAGGGAAGCCTATCCTGCCCTCAGCTAATAATGGAATCTTCTACTCTTCCAACCAGTCCATCCCCCACAGATACTACCTTTTGTACCACTAGCCCCTCCCTCTTAGATTGTAAGCTCCAAGGATCAGGGCCCTCCTATCCCTCTTGTATTGAACTGTATTGTTGCTGTATTGTCTCCCGTTATATTGTAAAGTGCTGAGCAAACTGTTGGTGCCATAAATCCTGTATAATAATAATAATATATAAATCCTGTATAATAATAATATATAAATCCTGTATAATAATAATATATAAATCCTGTATAATAATAATATATAAATCCTGTATAATAATAATAATAATAATAATATATAAATCCTGTATAATAATAATAATATATAAATCCTGTATAATAATAACAATAATATATAAATCCTGTATAATAATAATATATAAATCCTGTATAATAATAATAATAAATAATAATAATATATAAATCCTGTATAATAATAATAATAATAATAAAAAATAATAATATATAAATCCTGTATAATAATAATATTTAAATCCTGTATAATAATAATAATAATAATAATAATAATATTTAAATCCTGTATAATAATAACAATAATAATATATAAATCCTGTATAATAATAATAATAATAAAAAATAATAATTAATAATAATAATATATAAATCCTGTATAATAATAATATATAAATCCTGTATAATAATAATAATATTTAAATCCTGTATAATAATAATAATAATAATAATATTTAAATCCTGTATAATAATAATAATATATAAATCCTGTATAATAATAATAATAAATCCTGTATAAAATTATAAATAATATAACAAGCTGCATGATAAAAAAAATAAATAAAAAACAACAACAACTGAGCAGGTCTTCAGAGATTACAAGGCAACCCATGTGATTATTCTCAAAAGACCAATCGCCTATGACTACAAAAAAACAAAACAAAAAAAAACAAAAAAAACACTACAAACAGTCTGTCCTCAGAATAAATATGAACTACAGCAATCAGACATAAAGCAGCACATGTGCCAGACATGGTGAAAAAAAAATCCTACTCCCGTCTGAGGTCACTTTATCAAATGTACAATGGAGGAGCGTCAGCACACTTCCTCTTCCTGAGAAACTTTCTACCACTGAGAGCAAAAGAGGAATAAGATACGGGCTCAGTGATGGCTGGAGTCCATGGAGGGCTGCAGGTGCTGCGCATGCCGGGAATTCAAAAATATACGAGCTGCAAGAACCGAGATGATAGAATGGAGGATTCAGAGACCTGGCCTAGGCAAGCAACGCACCAGACTAGTGGGTGGTTTACTGCAAGCATGCAAGGGTCGTGCAGCGCCATCGTCGGGTGAACATAGAAGTGCTTTTGACTTTACAAAGCTTTATTACTTACACCCCGCCATCACTTCTTCAGAGGGAAAGACGGATGGGTTTAGTAGTGCCTTGGTGGGTTCAGTGATATCTCACAGTACATCAGGGAATCGGAGAGAAGTCTACCTATGTCTAGCCTAGGAGGCGCCCGTCCAGCCCAAGGAGGCGCCCGTCCAGCCCAAGGAGGCCCCCGTCCAGCCCAAGGAGGCCCCCGTCCAGCCCAAGGAGGCCCCCGTCCAGCCCAAGGAGGCCCCCGTCCAGCCCAAGGAGGCCCCCGTCCAGCCCAAGGAGGCCCCCGTCCAGCCCAAGGAGGCCCCCGTCCAGCCCAAGGAGGCGCCCGTCCAGCCAAAGGAGGCGCCCGTCCAGCCAAAGGAGGCGCCCGTCCAGCCAAAGGAGGCGCCCGTCCAGCCAAAGGGAGGCGCCCGTCCAGCCAAAGGAGGCGCCCGTCCAGCCAAAGGAGGCGCCTGTCCTGCCAAAGGAGGCGCCTACAAACTTAAGAAAACATTAACTGATGCAGCTTCTATAGTTGTATATAAGTTGAATTAGACAAACTTTACACAGTAGGTAACCAACACCCCCTCAGTATAATGAAATCATATGATTGGCCGAGGTGGATTTGTTCCAGCCATTTTTTTTTGCGTAAAAGGACAAAACATGCATATCCCTCCCAACGTACGTTTGTACAATCTGCTGTCAGTGGGCACTGGATAGATGCACAGAATTCAGCTTTATGATATTGTAACATATGATCAGCACACACAGGATCCAGCCTGTTACAATGTAACACAGGATAGGCATGCACAAGAGGCAGCTTGTTACATTGTAACCCAAGGATGCAACCTATTACATTGTAACCCAAGGATCGCCGTACACGGAATGCAACCTATTACATTGTAACCCAAGGATCGCCGTACACGGAATGCAACCTATTACATTGTAACCCAAGGATCGCCGTACACGGAATGCAACCTATTACATTGTAACCCAAGGATCGCCGTACACGGAATGCAACCTATTACATTGTAACCCAAGGATCGCCGTACACGGAATGCAACCTATTACATTGTAACCCAAGGATCGCCGTACACGGAATGCAACCTATTACATTGTAACCCAAGGATCGCCGTACACGGAATGCAACCTATTACATTGTAACCCCAAGGATCCAACTTAATACATCATCAGCTTGGACAGGATCTAGTTTATTAAACAGCTCTGTCTGTTGTGAACAAGCATAGAGAAAGGTCCCGCACCCCCCACATCCACAGAATACTCCGTACCCCAACACCGCACCCCCCACATCCACAGAATACTCCGTACCCCAACACCGCACCCCCCACATCCACAGAATACTCCGTACCCCAACACCGCACCCCCCACATCCACAGAATACGCGATACCCCAACACTGCACCCCACACATCCACAGAATACTCCGTACCCCAACACCGCACCCTCCACATCCACAGAATACTCCGTACCCCAACACCGCACCCCCCACATCCACAGAATACTCCGTACCCCAACACCGCACTCCACACATCCACAGAATACTCCGTACCCCAACACCGCACCCCACACATCCACAGAATACTCCGTACCCCAACACCGCACCCCACACATCCACAGAATACTCCGTACCCCAACGCCGCACCCCACACATCCACAGAATACTCCGTACCCCAACACCGCACCCCACACATCCACCGAATACTCCGTACCCCAACACCGCACCCCACACATCCACAGAATACGCGATACCCCAACACCGCACCCCACACATCCACAGAATACGCGATACCCCAACACCGCACCCCACACATCCACAGAATACTCCATACCCCAACACCCGCACCCCACACATCCACAGAATACGTGATACCCCAACACTGCACCCCACACATCCACCGAATACTCCATACCCCAACACTGCACCCCACACATCCACCGAATACTCCATACCCCAACACTGCACCCCACACATCCACAGAATACTCCATACCCCAACACTGCACCCCACACATCCACAGAATACTCCATACCCCAACACTGCACCCCACACATCCACAGAATACTCCATACCCCAACACTGCACCCCACACATCCACAGAATACTCCATACCCCAACACCGCACCCCACACATCCACAGAATACTCCATACCCCAACACCGCACCCCACACATCCACAGAATACTCCGTACCCCAACACTGCACCCCACACATCCACAGAATACTCCATACCCCAACACTGCACCCCACACATCCACCGAATACTCCATACCCCAACACTGCACCCCACACATCCACAGAATACTCCATACCCCAACACCGCACCCCACACATCCACCGAATACTCCATACCCCAACACCGCACAAGCCTCGTCCCATGAACTCATAAACGCTACTACAACACACCGTACAATTCAGCCCATTCACACACACCGTACAATGCCGCCCCATTCACACACACCGTACAATGCCGCCCCATTCACACACACCGTACAATGCCGCCCCATTCACACACACCGTACAATGCCGCCCCATTCACACACATGAATATTCGTCCAATAAATGAACCGTGTGCACATCATACCTGCAGACGTGTCGTGCTCCGTGTGAGCGAAGGGTTTCCTTCGATGCCTACTGAACCTTTATAACAAAATCAGGTGTGTACAGCCCTCCCCTCCCCCACAGACACTAATCCACAAATGGACTTCCACTTCTTGAACCCGAAATATAAATGTGAGCAGAGATTACCTTGGCTGGGGGTGTCCTGTCCATGGTGGGGTGCAGAGAGTCCGGGGACAACACTTGTATACATGGATGGGCAGCAGCCGCTCTCATAGTGACTCCCAGAATGTGGGATAATCAGCTACCGGCTGGTGAGGCTGGAAGACGGCCGGAGCTTCCATCAGCCACAGACACACTGCAGGTGGGAGGGAGTCCACAATTACTTCCAATGACACACACATGCAGCCACTTACCCAGCAGACACGGAACGCAGCCACTTCCCCAGCAGACACGGAACGCAGCCACTTACCCAGCAGACACGGAACGCAGCCACTTACCCAGCAGACACAGAACGCAGCCACTACCCAGCAGACACGGAACGCAGACATGGAACGCAGCAACTTACCCAGCAGACACGGAACGCAGCCACTTACCCAGCAGACACGGAACGCAGACACGGAACGCAGCCACTTACCCAGCAGACACGGAACGCAGCCACTTACCCAGCAGACACGGAACGCAGCCACTTAGCCAGCAGACACGGAACGCAGCCACTTACCCAGCAGACACGGAACGCAGCCACTTACCCAGCAGACACGGAACGCAGCAACTGCCTCCTAAAGCCGGCCACACGGGTCGAATGCCGAAAGAATTTCGAAAATCTTTTCTAAGAAATTTCATTCCAATTTTGCACCATTAGTGGGTCACGGAAACGGCTGATTTTTGTGTGACCATCGAATTTGAGCGATCAGCACGTCAGAATTTTTTTTGAAAGACGAAACGACTTTCGAACCAACGATGGGAGAATCGTGCGACAAACATCATCAAAAAAAGAAACGAGCGTGAGCTGCGACCTGGAAAGAAGAGAAGATTCTTGGCCACGAAAACTCTTTTTCTGTAGCAACATGAAGTGACATTGCAGGCTGGGTTGGTGGAATTTTAAAATCAATGGTGGCGCCGTCGGGTTACAAAACGCACGAAATTTTCTAAAGAGAATTTGCTCGGAATTCGACCCACGTATGGCCGGCTTAAGTCACCGGTCAGACCGCTGCGATTTGTGTGCAATTTCAACTAGATTTCAGGTGCGATTTCTGAAGACTTTATGGCTACTTTTGAAGATTTTCAACGATCTCTTGCCATTTGCAGTGCGATTTCCCTTCTATTCTATGTATGTGAAATCGCAACAAAACGGCAGGAAAAGTCACGCAAGAACGACTTTAGGAATCGCGCCGCAGCAAATCGCACATTGACAGTCACATTCATTAGATGCGATTTCAAATCACAAATCGCACCGGTATGACCGGGCACCAAGTCTTGGTTCACACTGGATGTGATTTCAAATCACAAATCGCACCGGTATGACCGGGCACCAAGTCTTGGTTCACATTGGATGCGATTTCAAATCACAAATCGCACTGGTATGACCGGGCACCAAGTTTTGGTTCACATTGGATGCGATTTGAAATCGCACGTTTTGTGTGCTGTGTTTTCTGAAGATTTCCCAAGGATTTCTTGTGTTTCCATTGCGTTTTGCAGTGCGATTTCTATTGCAGTCTATGTGAAATCGCAATAATCTGCAGACAAAGTCATACAAGAGGCGTGACCAGGGGCTTAGTCACACCGCTGCGATTTGTGTGCAATTTCAGTGCGATTTCTGAAGACTTTATTGCGACTTGTGAAGATTTTCAACGATCTCTTGCAATTTGCAGTGCGATTTCCCTTCTATTCTATGTATGTGAAATCGCAGCAAAACTGCAGGAAAAGTCATGCAAGAACTACTTTAGGAATCACGCTGCAGCAAATTGCGTATGTTAAGATCCTCACATTCACATTCATTAGATGCGATTTCAAATCACAAATCGCGCCGGTAAGACCGGGCACCAAGCCTTGGTTCACACTGGATGCGATTTGAAATCGCACGTTTTGTTTGCTGTGTTTTCTGATGATTTCCCAACGATTTCTTGCATTTTCCATGGCGTTTTGCAGTGCGATTTCTATTGCAGTCTATGTGAAATCACAATAATCTGCAGAAAAAGTCATACAAGAGGCGTGACCAGGGGCTTAGTCACACCACTGTGATTTGTGTGCAATTTCAGTGCGATTTCTGAAGACTTTATTGCGACTTCTGAAGATTTTCAACGATCTCTTGCAATTTGCTGAGCGGTTTCCATTATATTCTATGTATGTGAAATCGCAACAAAACTGCAGAAAAAGTCACGCAAGAACTACTTTAGAAATTACGCCGCAGCAAATTGCATGTTAAGACGCCGACATTCACATTCATTGGATGCGATTTCAATTCACAAATCGCACTAGTATGACCGGGCACTAAGTCACTGGTCACAGTACTGCGATTTGTGTGCAATTTCAGCAAGATTTCAGGTGTGATTTCTGAAGACTTTATGGCTACTTGTGAAGATTTTCAATGATTTTGTACGATTTGTAGTGCGATTTCCATTATATTCTCTGTGAAATCGCAACAAAAGCGCAGAATAAGTAACGTAAGAACTACTTTAGAAATCACGCCGCAGCAAACCGCACAATGACATTCACATTCAATAGATGCGATTTCAATTCACAAATTGCACCTGAAATCGCACCGTTATGACCAGGCTTGGTTCACACTGGATGCGATTTGAAATCGCGCGCTTTGTTGGCCGTGTTTCTTGAAGATTTCCCAACAACTTCTTGCGTTTTCCATTACGTTTTGCAGTGCGATTTCTATTGCAGTCTATGTGAAATCGCAATAATCTGCAGAAAAAGTAATACGAGAACTACTTTAGAAATCGCACTGCAGCAAATTGCGTATGTTAAGACCCTCACATTCACTAGATCTGATTTCAATTCCCAAATCGCACCTGAAATCGCGGCAGTGTGACTGGGGGCTCTTAGTCACCGGTCAGACCGCTGCGATTTGTGTGCAATTTCAGCGTGATTTCAGGTGCAATTTCTGAAGACTTTATGGCTACTTGTGAAGATTTTCAAACGATCTCTTGCAATTTGCAGTGCGATTTCCCTTCTATTCTATGTATGTGAAATCGCAACAAAACTGCAGGAAAAGGAACACAAGAACAACTTTAGAAATCACGCTGCAGCAAATCGCACATTCACATTCATTAGATGCGATTTCAATTCATAAATTGCGCCTGAAATCGCACTGGTACGACCGGGCACTAAAGACTTGGTTCACACTGGATGCGATTTGAAATCGTACGCTTTGTTTGCCGTGTTTTCTGAAGATTTCCCAACAATTTCTTGCGTTTTCCATGGCGTTTTGCAGTGCGATTTCTATTGTAGTCTATGTGAAATCGCAATAATCTGCAGAAAAAGTAATACAAGGACTACGTCGCAGCAAATCGCATATGTTAAGACACCGGCATTCATTAGGTGTGATTTCAATTCACAAATCGCACCTGTATGACTGGGCACTAAGGCTTGGTTCACACTGGATGCGATTTGAAATCGCACGTTTTGTTTGCTGCGTTTTCAGAAGATTTCCCAACGATTTCTTGCATTTTTCATTACGTTTTGCAGTGCGATTTTTATTGCAATCTATGTGAAATCGCAATAATCTGCAGAAAAAAAAAAAGAGTCATACAAGAACTACTTTAGAAATCGCACCGCAGCAAATCGCGTACGTTAAGACATTCACTAGATCTGATTTCAGGTACGATTTCAATTCCCAAATTGCGGCAGTGTGACTGGAGGCTTAGTCACCGGTCACACCGCTGCGATGTGTGCGATTTCAGGTGCTATTTCTAAAGACTGTATTGCTACTTGTGAAGATTTTCAACGATCTCTTTCGATTTGCAGTGCGATTTCTATTATATTCCATGTGAAATCGCGACAAAACGGCAGAAAAAGTCACGCAAGAACTACTTTAGAAATCGCGCCGCAGCAAATCGCTCGTTGACAGTCACATTCATTAGATCTGATTTCAGATACAATTTCAATTCCCAAATCACACCTGAAATTGCGGCGGTGTGACCGGGGGCTTAGTCACCGGTCACACCGCTGCGATTTGTGTGCAATTTCAGCGCGATTTCTGAAGACTTTATGGCTACTTGTGAAGATTCCCAACGATCTTTTGCAATTTGCAGTGCGATTTTCCTTCTATTCTATGTATGTGAAATCGCAACAAAACTGCAGAAAAAGTAACGCAAGAACTACTTTAGAAATCACGCCGCAGCAAATCGCACGTTAAGACGCCGACATTCACAGTCATTAGATGCGATTTCAGGTGTGATTTCAATTCACAAATCGCACTGGTCACCCCGCTGTGATTTGTGTGCAATTTCAATGCGATTTCTGAAGACTTTATGGCTACTTTTGAAGATTCCCAACGATCTCTTGCAATCTGTAGTGCGATTTCCTTTATATTCTCTGCAAGTGAAATCGCAACAAAACTGCAGAAAAAGTAACTCAAGAACTACTTTACTACTGCAGCAAAATCGCACATTGACAGTCACATTCATTAGATGCGATTTCAGATACAATTTCAAAATCGCACCTTAAATCGCGAAAGTGCAACCGGGGGCTTATGCAGGCCATAGACGGGGAGAAAACTGGCCGTTTTTTTTTTTTTAGAAAAACGAAAAATCGGTCGTTCAATCAGCCAACATTACCACCATTGGTAAAAAAAAGTCGGCTGATTTTCGTCCCGTCTACGGCCGGCAATTAATATAATCGCGGTGTCCCTGCAGAGAGCTCCGCTATACACCGCCTTCCAAATTATTCTGCAAAAGTGTCCGGACACTTTCCCCCCCTTCCAGTCCGGACACTTTCCCCCCCTTCCAGTCCGGACACTTTCCCCCCCTTCCAGTCCGGACACTTTCCCCCCCTTCCAGTCCGGACACTTTCACCCCCCTTCCAGTCCGGACACTTTCCCCCCCTTCCAGTCCGGACACTTTCCCCCCCTTCCAGTCCGGACACTTTCCCCCCCCTTCCAGTCCGGACACTTTCCCCCCCTTCCAGTCCGGACACTTTCCCCCCCTTCCAGTCCGGACACTTTCCCCCCCTTCCAGTCCGGACACTTTCCCCCCCCTTCCAGTCCGGACACTTTCCCCCCCCCTTCCAGTCCGGACACTTTCATCCCCTTCCAGTCCGGACACTTTCATCCCCTTCCAGTCCGGACACTTTCACCCCCTTCCAGTCCGGACACTTTCCCCCCCTTCCAGTCCGGACACTTTCATCCCCTTCCAGTCCGGACACTTTCACCCCCTTCCAGTCCGGACACTTTCACCCCCTTCCAGTCCGGACGCTTTCCCCCCCTTCCAGTCCGGACGCTTTCCCCCCTTCCAGTCCGGACACTTTCCCCCCCTTCCAGTCCGGACACTTTCACCCCCCTTCCAGTCCGGACACTTTCCCCCCCTTCCAGTCCGGACACTTTCCCCCCCTTCCAGTCCGGACACTTTCCCCCCCTTCCAGTCCGGACACTTTCCCCCCCTTCCAGTCCGGACACTTTCCCCCCCTTCCAGTCCGGACACTTTCACCCCCCTTCCAGTCCGGACACTTTCACCCCCCTTCCAGTCCAGGCCAATTTTCAGCTTTCAGCGCTATCACACTTTGAATGACAATTGCGCGGTCATGCAACACTGTACCCATATGAATTTTTTTGAGACAGATAAAGCTTTATTTTGGTGGTATTTATTTCACCGCTGGGATTTTTATTTTTTTTTGCTATGTAAATGAAAAAGTCCAAAAATTTTGAAAACAAGTGTTTTTTCTTATAAAATTTTGCAAATAAATAATATTTCATCATAAATCTCGGCCAAAATGTATTCAGTTATCTTTTTAGTAAAAAAAAAAGAAATAACCCAGTTAGTTTATAACAAAAAATTATAATTAAAAAAAAAAAATTACATTTTTATTTTTTTTTATATTATTTGTTTTTTTACATACTGTCACCCTAGCAGTACAGTCACCATGGTAACACTGTACTACTTGTGGGGGTGATGATTTTTTTTTTTTTTACACTGATTGCTTTTACACCCATAAAGGCTGTAAAAGCAATCATTTCTCCTTCTCTCTGGCTGCATTCTTGCAGCCATTGAGAAATACTGTGAGAGCTGTGATTGGTCACAGCTTGTCACATGGTACGAGGCTGTTGTGAATAGCCCTGTACCATGCGATCTCTGTGATTATTCACAGATTTCACACATAGTAAGCAATGATGTCAGAAGTGACATCTTGCTTACTACTCTGCATGTGATCACTGATTGGCCAAGAGAGAGGTCCTGTTAAGACGATCGGGTTCCACTGTGTCCGGAGGACACAGCGGGCACCGGATCGCGGTGCTGCGCGCTCCCAGGGAGTGCGCACCAGTCCGTAATGGTGGGTGCCATTTATGAACGGCAACCCGCCCCTGCACTGCCACCGTCCGGCCGTTTATATACAACGGCCGGATAGCAAGTGGTTAAGAAAAAAAAAAAAAATTCAGCCCCAGCCTGTACCCACCCTTACATTTTGGATTTCAGTTCTTCCAATCATGGAGCCTCAGCGTCACCTGTGAGCATTGCCACAGCTTTCTTGTTTCAGGTGATCATGTGCAGCACCTTGCCAGCCCCATCCCCATCAGCCCCTGTAACACATCTATGCGGCCGTGTGGGCCACGTTTTGCTCGGGCATGAGAGCCCGTTCATGTGAATGGACTCCGGTGCTCCGTGACACACAGAAAAGAAGTCCCTACAATTCTTCCGAAAACACAGCTGAGGTTCCCAATACGGTTGCGTTTTCCTCTGCAGGCGGAGTGCCATTAGACTCAATGGTACCCACCCACGGGTCCGCATTCCTCTGTGCGGGTGGTGCGGCTGCATGGATGTTCATGCGGATCCGCAGCGGCACCACCCGCACAGATGTGAACCTAGCCTTACTAGACATGTGGGATTCGAAATTCAGATGAAATGATCATTTTTCAGCGATTAGGATACATCCGAATTTCCAAATCACAACAGTAACAAATTTCAACGAATCCGAAATAAAATTATAAATGCAAATGATCTGAATTCAAAATAAATTAGAATCGGAATGGAAACATACTGCAATGAATACAGTAAAGGTATAAAAGTGAAATATGATGATGAATCCTACTTAGGCTGCTTAATAGAATAGAACAGAAGTAAAAAGAAAGAATAAAACGGAAAAGAAAAAGGAATAGAAATAAAACAGAAAAGAGAACAGAAAATAAAAGGAATAGAATAAAACAGAAAAGACTAAAACATAACAGAAAATAAAGGAATAGAATAAAACAGAAAAGACTAAAACATAACAGAAAATAAAGGAATAGAATAAAACAGAAAATAGCAGGAGGGGAAAGAGTAGTAGGGATAGCAGGAGGGGAAAGAGTGGTCTATTAGCAGGAGATATAACCAAAAGAGGGGGTAGGATTTGAACTTTAAATGTTAACTATATGTAGAATGAGAATATATTTAGCTATGGGGGGGGGGTCCGCTTGAACCACGTGCCGTCCAATAAGCTGTATATAAAACGGCTTGAACTTTGGGTTCACACCAAGCTCCCGGCTACACCAAAATACATTTTGGCGTATTTTCTTCCGCACAAATATTACATAAAAATTGCAACTGCCACCATTTTATTCTACAGGGCCTCTGCTCTTTTTATATATAAAATCCTTAAGAGGTTTAAATATTTTTCTAGCAAAAAAAAAAATCTTGGGACACTAGTTCTGGTGAGGTGACAACCAGGGATATTCTCACTTTAGAGGGGATTTTCCTTCACGTCCTTCCAGCCGAGATCTAGTCTCTCTCTGTAAATGGCCATGGGTTTACACCAAGCCAAGATCTAGTCTCTCTCTGTACATGGCCATGGGTTTACACCAAGCCGAGGTCTAGTCTCTCTCTGTACATGGCCATGGGTTTACACCAAGCCAAGATCTAGTCTCTCTATGTAAATGAGCCATGGGTTTACACCAAGCCGAGATCTAGTCTCTCTCTGTAAATGGCCATGGGTTTACACCAAGCCGAGGTCTAGTCTCTCTCTGTAAATGGCCATGGTTTACACCAAGCCAAGATCTAGTCTCTTCTGTAAAATGGCCATGGGTTTACACCAAGGCAAGATCTAGTCTTTCTATGTAAATGGTCATGGGTTTACACCAAGCCAAGATCTTGTCCTCTCTGTAAATGGCCATGGGTTTACACCAAGGCAAGATCTAGTCTCTCTATGTAAATGGTCATGGGTTTACACCAAGCCAAGATCTAGTCTCTCTCTGTAAATGGCCATGGGTTTACACCAAGCCAAGATCTAGTCTCTCTATGTAAATGGTCATGGGTTTACACCAAGCCAAGATCTAGTCTCTCTCTGTAAATGGCCATGAGTTTACACCAAGCCAAGATCTAGTCTCTCTTTGTAAATGGCCATGGGTTTACACCAAGCCAAGATCTAGTCTCTCTGTAAATGGCCATGGGTTTACACCAAGGCAAGATCTAGTCTCTCTCTGTAAATGGCCTCCGGTTTACATTGAGCCAGGGTTCTCCAGCAATGGCCATGGGTTTACAACAAGGCCGAGTACAGTCTCTCTCCAGCAATGGTGATGGGTTTATTCTGAGCCAGAGTCCAGTCTCTCTTCAGCAATGGCCATTAGTTTACACCAAACCTGGTTCCAGTCCCACTCTAGCAATGGCCATGGGATTACACCAAGCTGGAGTCAAGTCTTCAATAGCACTTGCTCAACAAAGTTTGAATTTTGCCGCAGAACCAAAAGATGGATTGAGACAGAATGGGACCTTAGGCAAGGTAGCAGCTTTCCCCCCTACCCCTTCGAATAACATTGATAAAGGATTGCAACAGGCACAATGAAGTCACTCGATGGCCCATTTGGCCAGGGCTCTCCTGCCACGGCCATGGGTTTACACCAACCCAAGATCCAGTCTCTCTCCAGCAATCGCCATGGGTTTACCCCAAGCCAGGGTCCAGTCTTTCTGCCCAATGGCAATGGGTCTCTCTCCAGCAATGGTTATGAGTGTACACCCAGCCAGGGTTCAGTCTCTCTCCAGCATTGGTCATAAGTGTACACCCAGCCAGGGTTCAGTCTCTCTCCAGCAATCTCCAACAGCACTTGCTCAAGAAAGTTTGGATTTTGCTGTGTGATCAAAGGTAGATTAATGGGACCCTAGGTGAAGTAGCAGCTTTGCCTTCCTATCCCTTTGATTAACATTGATTGCAAATAACCCTATTGGTCACGAACTGACAACAAATGCGTCCTCCCTGTAAAATGACAAACATGTACAAGTTGCAGAACTTGAGTCTCTCTTAAGCAATGCCATGGGTTTACAGCAAGCCAGAGCTCTCCAGCAACGGCAATGGATTTTCAATGAGCTAGAGTTCAGTCTCTCTTCAGCAACGGCCATGGGTTCACACTGAACCAGGGTCCTGTCTCTCTCCAGCAGTGGTCATGGGTTCACACTGACCCAGGGTCCTGTTTCTCTCCAGCAATGGCCATCATTTTTCACCGAGCTGGAGTCCAGTCTCTCTCTAGCAATGGCCATAGGTTTACACCGAGCTAGGGTCCAGTCTCTCTGCAGCAATGGCCATGGGTTTACACCGAGCCAGGATCCTATCTCTCTCCAGCAATGGCCATGAGTTTACACCAAGCTAGGGTCCAGTCTCTCTCCTGCAATGACCATGGGTTCACACCGCACAAGGGTCCTGTCTCTTTGCAGTAATGGCCATGGGTTCACACTAAGCCAGGGTCCTGTCTCTCTCTAGCAATGGCCATGGGTTTATACCGAGCTAGGGTCCAGTCTCTCTTCAGCAACGGCCATGGGTTCACACTGAACCAGGGTCCTGTTTCTCTCCAGCAATGGCCATCATTTTTCACCGAGCTGGAGTCCAGTCTCTCTCTAGCAATGGCCATAGGTTTACACCGAGCTAGGGTCCAGTCTCTCTGCAGCAATGGCCATGGGTTTATACCGAGCTAGGGTCCTGTCTCTCTCGAGCAATGGCCATGGGTTCACACTGAGCCAGGGTCCTGTCTCTCTCGAGCAATGGCCATGGGTTCGCACTAAGACAGGGTCCTGTCTCTCTCGAGCAATGGCCATGGGTTCGCACTGAGCCAGGGTCCTGTCTCTCTCCAGCAATGGCCATGGGTTTACACCGAGCCAGGGTCCAGTCTCTCTCCTGCAATGACCATGGGTTCACACTGCACAAGGGTCCTGTCTCTTGGCCATGGGTTCACACTAAGCCAGGGTCCTGTCTCTCTCTAGCAATGGCCATGGGTTCATACCGAGCTAGGGTCCAGTCTCTCTCCAGCAATGGCCATGGGTTCGCACTGAGCCAGGGTCCTGTCTCTCTCCTGCAGTGACCATGGGTTTACACCGAGCCCAGGTCTCATCTTTCTCCAGCAATGGCCATGGGTTTACACCGCACAAGGGTCCTGTCTCTTTGCAGCAATGGCCATGGGTTCACACTGAGCCAGGGTCCAGTCTCTCTCCTGCAGTGGCCATGGGTTTACACCAAGCCCGGGTCTCGTCTTTCTCCAGCAATGGCCATGAGTTTACACCACACAAGGGTCCTTTTTCTTTGCAGCCATGGCCATGGGTTATCACTGAACTGGAGTCTGGCTGAAGAAAGTTTAAATTTCGCTGAAGGACCAGAGATGAATTAAGACAGAATGGGACCCTAGGCAAGGTAGCAACTCACCCCATCCCTCCGATTATCATTGATAAAAGATTGCAATAGGCACAAAGAAGCCACCCAATGGCACTAGGAGTCACCAACAACAGCATCGTCCCTGTGAAAAGGCAGGCATATACACAGCTTTGACAAATTGTGCTAACGAAGACGGACGGTTGTAGCTGTGCCTCCTGGATATGGAGAGCACTAGGTTGCCTTGTGGATGATCTGTGTGGCACACTCCCAAGTGGTGATACTTATGTCACTATCAACAGCTGACAAACAAGACAAAGTACAGAGTTGCCAAAAAAACAAAATCCAAAAAAGGGAGCAGATGCCAGGTCGGACGGTCAATTCAGACATAAAATTGAGGTGGACAGAAGAAGACAAAAACAGAGGTCAAGCCAAGCTGGTTGCACTATAACAAGGTATTTTCTACTCACCATCTAGACAAAACATGCACCGTATATCGGGGCCACCAGGCCTACACGCTGTGCCGTATTTGAAGAGACCCTTCCAGTGCCCTGCTTTCAGTTCACACCGTCTTCAAACACTGAAAAGGCAACTGAGGACATCCTACTGAACAGAACAATTTCCAGGTAGAGAAATCGTAAAAGTATTTCCAAGTACAGGAAGCCATGCCAGAAGTTGGGTGACGTAGGAATCCCTCGTTGTGACCATTTGCCGACTCCCTTCAAATACATTGCTCCAGGCCGTGGTGGAAATTTGTGTTTATTGTTCTAGTGCAATGCCATCTGCTTCAGACAACAGATTCAAATTCCGCATTTTAACCGATTCAGGTGACACAACCTTCCTGCTGGTTGGCTTTAGTTTTCATCCCATATGAAGAAATCTGAGTGAGGAGTATAACTTATTGGAAGTGAATTGGAGAAGGAAGCCTAGACGATACGAGGTGGTATCAAAAATTTAAAGTTTTCAGTTTTGTAACACGCCAACACAGGGCAGCACAAGGCTGCACGCACAGTCACAGGGAGCACGGACCTTCATAAGTCAGT